>NC_090930.1:872438946-872738946 GCF_040938575.1 Ambystoma mexicanum
GACGAGGGTTGGGGGAGTATATGCAGACAATTATATGAAACTCATGAGAATGGAAAATAAAGCTACAAACACATTATATTAGAATATTAGAATAAATGACAGAAGGGGCGAGAAGGGGGAGCTACTATTCACAACCCATAGCAAATTAAAGTTTCACAACGCCACAGGGCACAGTATTCCATGGTGCCATGCCAGACCAGTGATGCACATTGAGGGGTCTGTCTTTCATGATGGGGCATGGGAGGGAAAAATGTTACAACATAGGGTGGAAGGAATGGTAGGGTTAGAAGAAAATGTAGTGAGAAAAATTGATAACAGCTGTCTTATAACTTGGAATACAAATGTTCATTCTTTGATATGGAAGGATGATAATAAACTACCTTTGCACATAAGGGAACGCACAATCTTCTCTTTGTGTTTTAGATCCACCGTCTCAATATGTTTGCCACAAATACTGGATGCACCAACGTGATGAGAAATCCGGTGCTGGGGGAAGGACTGCTGTTATAATGGATGGGTGGTGGCCATGCAGGACCCAGGCATGCACCCAGCTTCCTCCAGACTGGGGAGGCACTTGATCCCTCATCACCCTGCACAGCCCTGCCCTGCCCTCATTCCGTTCAACGATCATCCTACATTATTGAATAAAGATTTACACACTAATAAATACATTTATCATGGGGGTTCAAACATGACCATCATGATCCTTGAACTTGAAGAGAATTTGCAGGAACAGGAATTACTGGTCTCAAAGATCATCAAACAGACTGGCTGCTATTCCACCAGAATATTGTTTATTCAACTAAGCATCCACTATTTTTGCATCGTTATTGCTTCCAGGTGTCTAAGCAGTGGTCAATGCCAAGTCAGTGCAAATCATCCGTTAAGATGTTCTACAGCTGGCAAATGCAATGGAAAAGGGCTTAAACACAGTGCGGGAGGAGCTATCGGCAGTAAGATTAGTTACCCTCCAGAACAGGTATAGTTTGGATTTGTTAACAGCAATGGAGGGAGGATTTTGTAAGAAGATTGAAAGTAGCTGCTGCATATTCATGCTTGCAAATGGTGCAGCCAACAGAACTTTGACGGAGGCTATTGAGGATCTGCACACACTCCATGAGATTATGACGAAGGAAATGAGCACAGTAGCATCTGACAACTGGCTCGATAGAATATTAGCAAGGGTCCCCATGTAGTTGGCAAACATTTTAAAAATAACTGTCCCAATCCTCGCTCTGATGCTCATCACCTTTTGTGCATGCCAATTAGGGTTAAGAATGTTTAAGGGAAACAGGGAGTAGGGAAATATATGATACCCTAAATGTTGATGGGGCAAGGGACCCAACACCCTACGTAAGACACACACAAACACAAGCAGAAATGCCTGAGTATGGCCGACTGGAAATGTTCACAATGCCACCCCTGGATATAGACAACTATGAGGCCTTTTGGGTAGACTGTTTGGCTGATGGGAAAGTTTGTATGATAATGGGTTTGCTCGCTGGAGGAGTATGAGGCTCAAGGGGAGTGTTTGTGTAGGGTAATGAGGGTATGGATACCAAAAGAAAACAGCACAGACCTCTTGGTCCAAATGGTGTCCATCAATACATCGATCAACTGGGAAAATGTTGTAAAGGACCAGGTACAATGCTGCGAGGGGGGGCAAATGTATCAGTTGCACAACTCACATGGTGACATTGGAGGGTGACATTGGGGTTGGGGACATCATGGAATGTGGTGCTGCTTGCACAAGGGGATACAGCAACAGGTGCAGCACGAGACGTCCCATGGTGGAACACAATGAAGGGTGGGTGCTTTGGGCACAGTAAGGGTTAGTTGTTTAGAGTGGGCACCAGGTGGATGTCCACAGGGCCTTAAGGACTAACCTGATAGGGGGGCTTTTGCACAATATGTGAACAGAAGAGTGAGCCATTTTCTTTTAGGCCAATATTAGGAAAACATTTCTCGCAGACAGCTTTTAACAAAACGAGTTGCGTGCCTTTGTGTGACAAGCAGCATGTGTATCTTGAACATTCAGCAAAAATAGTGTGCATAACTGTTGCACGGCTGAAGTTTCCCAGGAGAACACAGCCCCAGCAAAATCACTCTAAGAGATACTTTCGAAGCCAATGAACTAGGCAACAGGGTGAACAAGGGGAATTGAAAGAGAAATATGAATTAAATACAGGTAATTAAAATCCAGCTGTAGTGTGGTATTGTTTTTTTCAGACTACATTTGGCAACAAAGCGTGAGAAGGGAGCTGGGGGGCAAGGTGTTATGGGGAGTGTGACATGGAGCCAATCAGCAGAAAGAGGTTTTGGTGTTCCTAGTGTGCAACATTGTACAGTGCCCTCGCTGATGTCCACGGGGCACATCATTGGTCAGACCCAGTATGTACATGTCTCACCCCTTACCTTAATCAAGCCATTTTGTGTATTAGGCATTGCCAAACAAATGGCAAACAAGTGTGATTGACTGACCAGCATAATAGCTGAACTGAGGGGCTTTCTGGGATGGTTTGTTACATCACGCAGGGGGTTAATGCGATTTTTTCACCAAAGAAATGTCGACCCAATCAGGGTCACTTAAAATATACATGCATATTGGGACTGACATAGTTCCACCAATCAGCTCCTGTGACTTGCCCTAAAAATGTAACTTAAATGTTGTATGACCATTTTGTAATTCGGGTATAAAATGTTTAGCCGCAGTGGCCAGCGTTGACAGCTCATTTCATTCAGTTCATTCGGTTCATTTCCACAGGGCTGCCTGAACCATGCTTCCCAGCTGTTTGGGTCCAATAAATGTGTGTTACTTCTTGCTTGGTGTACGCTCCTTTATGGATTGGTTTTTGTTCCTTTGATTACTTTTTTATCGGAGGACCTTTAGTACAAAGCGGCAAGATTGAAGAAGAAAAGGTACACTGCTGGACAGGTGGTGAGTTAAAGCAATATGTAAATTATGTCTCTATGCACAGAAAAACTTTTTTTTTAACACAACTACAGCCTTTTTGGTAAAAAAAAAACAAAGAAAAGAAATAGTGGTAACGTTTTATTTATATATATATATATATATTTTAAAATTTTCTTTATCAAGACACTTGACATTACACGACACAGTACATTAGGATAATCCGTACAGGTTTGGTTAAGGTGAGGGGGCACAGGAGTACAAGAACAATGGATAGAGACCTCAGCAGGTTTATCAAACTTATATAAAAAGCTAAATCATAACAAAACTTGCATGAGGAGTACATGGAGACGGGGACCTGCCAGAGTCTGTGGCTGTGTGCCAGAGTTACACTCTGAAGGGGCTCCAAATATCTTTTGGTCATGACTCGGGCGGCTGCATGTCTGCCCATTGTTCTTCCATGTCGTTAGCCCATGTCACATCCTTCAGCCAGTGAGCACTCTTAGGTGTGTGAGTACTTGCCCAATGTAAAAGAATACAGCGCTTGGCCAGAAGAAGACATAGCTGTACAAATTTACTTACGATGCCAGACAGTGCTTCTGAGATGTGAAACAAGTACAGCAGGGGGACGAGAGGGACATTCAAACCAATAATTTCAGATAGCATTGCACATACCCCATCCCAGAAGGTCCTGAGCCGCAGGCAGTCCCATAACATGTCAAAGTATCTAGCATGAAGAAGGTTACAGTGTGGGCATGCGCCTGCACCCTCAAAGGTAAACATGCGTATTCTATCCAGAGTATAGTGATACTGGTGCACTACCTTAAGCTGTATCAAGCGAATAAGGAAGTTAAATTATACTTTAAGGGTCTGAGTGCACATGTCCGACCAGAGCTCATCGGCTATGTCTAGTTGAAGATCTGCCGCCCATTTGGCCCGTATTTTGTGTTGAGCAGCCCCTGAATGCATTTGGATTAAATTATATAAACGATATAAGGAAGACACACGACTACAACTGCCGCCTGCTGTTAGCAGGAACCCAAGCAGCGCATTAATCTCAGGTTGGACTGGGAACCAGCTCCAACGTTTCTTACATGCTCTCTGTAGGCCTTTATACTACGCACTGCATGCAAGTCCTTGGATTTCAGAGATCGGAATGAAATGTCCCTCCCATACAATAACCCTAGCTTATGGAATCCCTGCTGCACTGAGGCGGCACTCAAACTAGAATCGACCGGTGGTAGGGCCGGCACACAATTCCATAGGGGAAGGTCTTCATGAAAAGGGATGCGCTCCTCAAATGCCCTCCATATTTTGTGCCAAGCCAATGCTGTTATCCTAGCAGGATCAAAACAGCAATCGTCTCCAAATACCTCGGGGAAACCCAGCGAGTGCAGGTCGCTGTCTCCCGCCAAGTGTCTCTCTAATAGTACATGGGGAGGGTCATCGCCAAAACAAAGGGATGCATACTGTGCTTGAGCAGCCATCCAGTAGAGCTCGAAGTTGGGGGAAGCAAACTCTCCCCTGTCAAATGACTTTGTCAATGTGTTCCACTTCAGTTGCACTTCCCCAGAATGCCACACAAATTTAGAAATGTCACTCTCCAGTTCCTGAAAAAAGGTCTTCCCGGGCCATAAAGGAATATTAAGAAAAAGGTATAAAAGTTTAGGCTAAATCGTTATTTTAAGAAGTGCAATCTTGACTGCTATTGTAATAGGGAGGCAAGCCCACCCCGAGAGCTTGGCTTGCAACTGTGTCATGTATGTATTATAATTGCGGTTATACAGTGTGGGGCAGTGTCTAGTCACTGTTACTAACAAATAGCGCGTAGCTGTCGGAGCCCAATTGAATGCCTGCAGATCTGCAAGTGGCGTAGTGATATCTAGAAGTGGAAACAGCTTGGATGTACTACAATTCACACAGAGTCCCGACATTTCGCCGAAGTTTATGATATCATCCATAATCGGCCATAGATACGAATACTAATGCATCATCAGCATATAGAGAGATGATCTGCACCTCTCCCGCCATCCGGACAGAACGATGCCCATGTTTAAGTCTTATTAAATCCGCCAAAGGTTTGATTATAATAGCAAATATTAGGGGTGACGGGACGGCACTGACGGGTGTCATGACCTATCGGAAATTGAGGAGAAAGCAGTCAGTTCATATGGACCGCGGCCACTGGAGCTGCATAGAGGATATGTAAGGCCTCAAGGAATCCCCAATCCAACCCACACTTGGATAATATGCCGTTCATGAACAGCCAAGAGACAGAGTCAAATGCCTTTTGAATGTCTAATGTAGCCGGTACCATGTGGGCCGCTGGGTCTATCTGCGCCAGTATATTAAAGAGGCGACAGAGGTTAAGAGCCGTGGACCTGCCCGAGATGAAACACAATAGATCAGGATGGATGACTAACGACATCACTGGCATCAGGTGAGTGGCTAGTATCATCACAAATATGTTCACATCAGAGTTAATGAATGACAGAGGTCTGTATGAGCCACATTGGTCTGCAGGTATGCCCTGTTTCAACAAGACCGTGATGACTGCTTTGTGCATAGTGCCTGGAAGAGACCAGGCCTTGAGAGACTCACGCCATACCTGTAGGAGGTATCGAGCCAGGCTATCTTTATAGGGCTTATAATAATTGGTGGTTAGGCCGTCCTAGCCTGGGGCTTTCCCAGTCGGCAGGTGTTCAATTGCCTGGGTGATGTCAGCTATCGAAATCGGAAGATCTAGCAGGGCCTTGGTATCCTGTGAAATGTAACTGAGTGGAAGATTGCCAAGGAACCCGTCAATCGCCTCACGTGTGCGTGTATCTTTATTGATGGCAACTGGCATATGGACCAAGTCCCCTGCTGCATTCCGTATGAGCGGAATGCATCCACTGACATTCTCCTGCCTTGCCATCTGGGTGAGCAGTTTACCAGGCCTGACTCCCACACCGTATCTCCTAACGACCAATGGGGTATTGAAAGGTCTCAATAGTTTCCCTAATCTGTGCGAGTATGGGTGCAGGGTGGCTGTTGGGCAGTTACTGTTCAAGTTTACGCAGCCTGTCTTCGCATTGCAGTAAGCTGTGCCGAATTGCCTTAAGTGTACTGAATTCCGCCGACAAACTTATCCCCCAAATATAGACCTTAAAGGCCTCCCAGAGTGTGCAGGATGAGGGAACTGAGCCCACATTCTTCTAAAAAACAGCTGTACATGGTCTTCAATGGTGGACGCAGATGCGACATCCGACAAGGCTAACGGTTTAAAATGACAGTTGTTATGGGGTTTGCAAAAAGCGAGCAGAGTCAGAGAAATAGTGACTGGGGAGAGATCTGAATAGGTGCGAGGGAGAACTGTAGAATCCGCGACCCCCCCAAGTAGTGACTTAGAGATAACCCACATATCAATACGGGAGAGGGAGTCATGGACAGTGGAGTAAAATGTGTAGTAGCGGTCCCTGGAGTGTAGTGCCTGCCAAACATCCATGTGTTCCAGGGTATGAATGCTTTCCTTGATAGTAGAGGCAGCTCTGCGGGCTTGGGTGTATATTTCCAATTCCAGATCGAAGATAGTGTTGAAATCCACCCTCCCTGCCCCCCACAGAATTGGGACCAGCGGATACCGGGTCAACTCTTCCAAAATGTCCACATAGAATTGAGGGTCATCCACATTAGGACCATACACATTCCACAACAGTATCTCCCTACCTGCTAGAGTTCCATGCACCAAAACATATCTCCTAAATGGGTCCACCTTCGAGTGATTGCATTGAAATGGGAGAGACCCATGAACTAGTATCATAACCCCTCTAGATTGCGATGAATAGGACGTATAAAAGCAGTTCTTTCCACAATTTTTAGCCAATCCATCACAAACCGCTCAGGCGCAAGGGTCTCTTGAAAATACTGGATTTGGGGCCTATGTCTCTCGACATACAGGAGTATTTTCCTTTGTGTAACTGGGTTGCCCAGGCCGCTGACATTCCAGCTAAGACAAGTTATGTTACCCATCCGGACACAAGGCAATTAACATTTCTCTCCTTCGCAATATTAGGGTCCAACCATGCCCCCACCATAGACCCTCCCCTATCCCTCACTCCATTAGGCTTAAGCATTGTGCATGTCAAGTGCATTTTTAACAAGCCCAACAGTCCCAACCACCCCCTTCCCTCACCCCCTTAGAATCCAGGAAGGGCAATCCCAGAGATACCTGCGCACTTAATAACGCAACTTTGCATGGGGGGAGCTGACACTTGGACCTTTCGGGCCAACTCCGGATTTAGACACAGGTAGAATAATTCATATCCTTTTGCTTCTTAAAAGGATAGCCCCCAACAGGGTGGCATATGTATTATTGGCTGGAACCAAATGAGCAGAAAAGTGTACCCCCGCAATATTCCCAGGAACACCAATGTAGTGACAGGAGCATGTAACAATCTCAGGCCAGCCAAATAGCAGGACGTGCGATTATAAGAAGGAGCCAGGCACATCTTTAAAACACAAACATATGTGCACACTGATCAGGGCACCGGCAAGGCTTCGTCAAGGAACTTAATAGCTTCCTCTGGCAGTGTAAAAAAGTAGGTTTTGCTGTTCCATTCCACACAGTTTCACTGAGTATAGCATTGCATATTTCAGATTGCCATCACGCTTCTTAACCACTAAAAAGGATTTCTGCTCCTGCTGGACAGCCGCCGAAAAGTCAGGGTAGATATGTATTCTGTTCGGACCCAACATCAGGTCTCACTGCTTGCAAGCCGCACGAAGGAGTGCGTCCTGGTCACGGTAGTTGAAAATGCTGGCGATGATAGGCCTCGGAAGTGCACCAGGTCTTGGTTTGGGCGCCAGGGATCTGTGAGCCTGCTCTATTGCGAACTATGGTGATAGTGGTGGGTTCCCTAGGAGTGGGAGTAAAGTGGATTCCATCCACTGTTCCTGAAGTGCTTCCATGTTCTCAGTGACCCCAATGTTGCAGACATTATTGTGGTGGGAGCGTGACTCTAGATCATCATTCTTCTTCTCCATTTGGAGCACCCTCCTGGTCAGAGTGACAAGCTCATTCCTCATGGTGGACACCTCGTCCTCAATCATACCCACTTGTGTCTCGGCCTCCACTAGTAGCTGGTCGGACTTGTCAATGATCGTTTTAATAGCGTTGATGGTGCTGGTTATATCATCAAGCTTGCTGTGCTCCTTTGCAAACCCCTCGTGCATGCAAGCCATCATGCGCTGGGTGTCAGTCGGTTCCACTGGCAGTGTCGCTGCCTTCTTATCGATAAGCGGTCCGCTTGATGTCGAAGGTTTGGGGTAGCTTTAGTGTACTGGCTCATGGAACATTGGTTGTTAGAGCTTCCCTTGGTCATATTGCGGAGGGCTAGATTGTCAACCAGCAGGCAGATCGGTGAGTTCCACAAGCCAAAGATATGCTCCCCTGTGGTACGGGCCTCGTGCCGCCCACTCCAGTAATGCTGAAGAGATAATGGCGCCCAGAGTCTCTCGGACCAAGCTAACACCCCCAATTCAGGCCCCAGCAATTAAATGGGTCACCACACTGGTGTCTGTGACGCAGGCGTTGAGGTCTTGCGATGCGTGCCGGGCCACCAAGTGTATACCAGCAGCTCTGCAGTAACCAAACTGTCCATGGGGCAGTACCAGGGAAATTCAGGGTATCAGGCAGCTCTGGTTGAAGTCTGCTACATACCAGTATGAACAGGTCAAGCCTGTACCACTGGGCACACGCAGCACATGAAATGTAGGTTAAAGAGTGATGCCAGTTGCAGGGTACAGGTAGTGTGAAGGTGCACAGATCACAGGAATGTGGCATAGTAGATTGTCATAGGGTGGCTGCTGGAGTAACATAAAGAATGCACCAAAGCACTGGTGCAAGTGTCCCCCAAATGCTCCTGACAGGTCCTCGTCGGCTCCAATTGGTAATGCAGTGGGCCTGCACAACCGAGGGCCCGAGATGGACCCGCAATGCAGCCCAGACCAGAAGGGGCACAGGCCCAGGGGCCAGGACGGGAGTAAGGATGATCGAGGCGGCCCAAACAGCTGAGCAGGCTGGCAGGGCACCACCAGTCCGAGCGTTCCGCACTCAACTCACAGGGCCCAGCCACCCATCCGGATGTGGCTGATGTGGTCGCAGAGTTCCGCCGGGTCCACCCGGCAGGCAAATGGCGGTTGGAGGCAGCACAAGAAGGTCCAGCGTATTCAGACTGCCCCCAGCAGCAAGGCCAGGCAGAGGTAGCAGATGTCCTCATCCATAGGCCACAAGGGCATACCCCAGGCACAAGGGGGGCACCACAGCAGGCAGAGCAGGGAATCTCATGTCAGCCTACGGGCCATGTCCCCAGCAGTCTCAGGCAGTATGCGACCCCCAAAGGGTGTGGGGGGAAGGGATTCAGTGGCACGGCAAATAAAGGAGGGCACCGTTGGCCTCAGCACGTATCTCACCCACTCCCACCTTCAGCAAGGTGCAGCAGCCGCACAGCACACACTAAGCAGGTGCTCAGTCTCCGCACACCAAGCTCAGTTTTACACAAGACTTGATCGAAACGTAGCTGGGGGTGCCGGTAATACACCACCAGTGCTGAAACAGCCAAATGTTTTGTGAAACAGGGAAGTTACTGTCCAGGTTGGCCACACCACTCTCAGGAGCCCTATCGTAGAGCTGCTATCTTGGTCTCAACACAAAATCGCCCCCACGTTTTATATTTTGCAAGGAACTTCTCATAGGTTACTACTTCAAGGAAAACACAAGCTGTATGAGATTGACATTATTATTGTGCATAGCTGCAAAATATTTTTACAAGATGAGGATCATCTTCCTCGTGGGTCGTGATTTTGTTTCAGATTTTTGGTAATGTGGAATATTGCCAGACCACGTTACACTCAAGTTGAAAAGTTCAAACTGTTTTTATTTTCGCTAAAAGGGGGAGGGAGTTGTTTAAATGCCTACAGGGGTCTTAAATATCTGCCTTTCCAGAAGTTTAAAATCCAATTCCTATTAGCCCTAGCCAGCAAAGTCAATCGCAATGGATCATAGGGGTCATAGTCCAACGCATCTGGACAGCCACAGTTTAAAGATTCAGGGTTTGTTTGAAAGACAACTATGTGCATAGTTCAGTGGTAAGAGGTATGGTACTCGTCGCACTTTCTATGTGGAGATGGTGCACTACTTACTGTCTCTCTATTAGAACTTCCAGGACTGCTTCTCATTTCACCCTCAGGCCTGCTGGCATTTTTGTCCTCTCCGCCTGGTGCTGCTGGCATTCTGTCACCAAGCCTGCTGCCTGCTTCCCTGCTGGCTGCCTCTTTGGCTGTATTATGTGGCCTTTTACAGTCATTTTGCTTTTCTCCTCTGTATTTCCCCTGTTTCCCTTATTGCCAGTTCCTTTGTGCATGTCCAGACCTCTGCTCCTGGATGCGTGTGGGCCGCTTTTGTGGAAAAAATCACTTTCAACACACACAGTCTGTTCTTGTAGTAATATTTAGTGTGAGAGCTTGTGGTGACCCCACCTCGCATATGAGACACAAGAGATTTGGCCATCCAATGGTTTCTTCTCTCTTTTCCCCTTCTGGACTCATGGAGAACCCCTCTGGCATACGGGGTCATTGGGAATTCTCCCGCCAACACTAACTCAAGCAGGCTAGGGTTTCTCTGAAAGGCGACTTCCTACAGTCCATTCAGTAATTTCTTCTCCGTCCACATTCATGGAGTTTCTAGGGACTCAATGGGCCTCATTATAAGTTCTCTGGTCTGGTAGAAAAAGCCAGAAAAAGTGCCAGTAATTGCAGACCGGGGAAACACAGGTTTGTCAGTGGCGACAGTGATCTACCGGCAGGCCTGACCTGCCAGGAGTTCAGGCCCTTCCTGGCAAATAAATGACAGAATCACTGACACCAGTAGTACCGGTGCCGGTAATTCCAACAATCCCATTCATGGAGTCCTGCGAATTTACCGGCCTCCTCGCCACGTGTAACATCCCAGTAATACCGGAATATCAGGTGGTGGAAACAGTAAGGCAGTTTTGCCAGTATCCCACCGGAAGTACCATAGAGCACAGGCTTAGGATCTCATCACGACTTCGGCGGTAATGCAGCGGATTATCCGCCGGACATAATTAGCGCTAACGCCAAGGCCCCCCGGCGGATATTCCACCAGATCACGAGTTATCGTGCACGCGCCCCGGTCCATGGCGTTAGCGCGAATAGCGCAAACCTTTAAATCCGGCGCACCGTGAACTACCGCCATGTTGTGCTCATAGCACGTGCTGTGAGCGCGCGGGAAACGCGTCACCGCAGGAAGGGGAAATAAAGCGGTGGCCATCTTGGAAATCACAATCCGTCGGATATCACAGCCCATGGAAGCCATCCACGCGATCCAAGCCCAAAACATGTCCCAGGAGTGCACTAGGAGCAAGTCTACCCTGGACAGGGTGAGAAAGCCCAGATTCAGTGACCCGGAGCTAGCAGTACTGGTCGAGGAGGCTGAGATAACCACGAGGAGCTGCAGCAGCGCAAAACAAGTGGCCAGGGCAGAGCCCAAATATGGCGAACCATCAGCCAAAGGGTCAGTGCTGTGGGGCGCGTGCCCCAGGATGGGGAGGATTGCCGCAAGCGCCTGAACGACCTGCGTGTGCGAGTCACAGCACAGGAGTGCGAGCAGGGCCACTGGAGGAGGCCCACCCCCACCCCCACCTGAACTCACACCTTGGGAGGAGAAAATGACAGCCCTGATAGATGTTGGGACCATCGAGGGAATTGGTGGAGCAGAGGCAGGCACTGGCATCGACCCAACGGCAGTTGAGTCCCATCCCCAAATACATGCAGCTGAAAGTACCACACATGCAGACCCTGAGTGAATGAATGCTAAGACATGTGTCTGAGGTACTGCATACACCCATAAGTGAGGCATACACCCATAGAACGGTAGTGCTGCCTAGACGACCCTGTACGTGCAGTGCATGAATGACAGGGGCAGGGGTAGACTTCCATAGCCGTTGGACAGCTTCGTAGAGTTGGAGTGTGCATGAATACACCCCCAAAACCCAGAGCGCAGTGCACCCCATCCACGCATGCAATCTTGTCACTCAGAGATTCCCATGCAGTGTACCCCCATACACATTCACAACAAGCAGAACATGGCGACTGAACAGAATACAAGTAGAATTAGTGATTGTTACTTCTTCAATCACACTTGTTGGCATGACCTGCATCACACAAATATATGTAGCATTGAACTCAAACCACACCCTATGTACCCCACAGGCACACGTCGATCCCAACGGGACGAAGATGATGGGGAGGAGGCCACACCAACACAGCGCCCACGGCAGCGCGCCTCCCCCAGCACCAGCACCCCACAAAGAGGCCGCACCGAAGGGAGACGACCCAGGCCAACACGCACTTCACCCCAACGCAGCCTCACCAGACAGCAGCAACAGCCACATGGCCGCAGGGAGGCAACCGCCAACTCGCCCTAAGTCACCAGTCACAGCCCCGATGCTGAGGGAGAGAGGTCTGCATCGGAGCCCGACATGGGAGCAACACCTCCATGTGGCCATCATGCGTAGGACAACACTCTCCCGGAAGCAGTGAGGCCCAAGGCCAGGCACACAGCATGCAGGAAGTCGACATGTGCCTGTGCGTCGTGTCCGCACACCACAGCCGGACGTGGACACGCCATCATATGGGAGGCAAGAAGACAGGCACTCTGAGCCAGGCAGCCCAGTCCAGGCTGGCGCCATGTCGCCATGCAGCCCCCCCGACAGCACACAAGTCGTAGGCCGCCACGTGACACACCAGGGGAGCGCTTCGTCACTGGGGCAGCAGTGATGGGCCGACTCGACATCATTGAGGCCAAACAGGCCAGGGTGGAATCGATGGCCAAGGTGCAGAGCCGACACATCAAGGCTGTCAGTGCATCAATAAGGCATGGGTGCAAGTACATAGCGCGGGACAATGTGCGTACACGCCGGGTTGTTGAACAATGTATCGCTGCCCTGACAGGCTTCGGCCAACGAGTGAGGGACTTGACGGAGGCAGTCTCAACACTTGCTGAACAGACACGGGAGGGAAACAACCTCATGCGACAGCACATGATGGCCACCGCTTCAGTCCCTTCGACATCGACCATACCCACGGAGGATTCCCTAGAGCCATCTCCTAGGTGCCAGTCTATGTGCCACCTTAGGGCACGCACACCATAGGGGCCCGGAAAAGGGAAGTGCCCGCAACCATCCTAGTGGTGCATGGCATCGTTGTTGGTGCCCTGAAGAGACACATGTGCCTATCTGCACAGTTGGGGGTAGTTTACTGGGGGGAGAGGGGTTAGTGTGCTGGGTGTTTACTGGGGGCGAGGGGGGTTAGTGTGCTGGGTGTTTACTGGGGGGAGGGGGGTTAGTGTGATGGGTGTTTACTGTGGGGAGGGGGGTTAGTGTGCTGGGTGTTTACTGGGGGGAGGGGGGTTAGTGTGCTGGGTGTTCACTGGTGGGAGGGGAGTTAGTGTGCTGGGTGTTCACTGGTGGGAGGGGGGTTAGTGTGCCGGGTGTTCACTGGTGGGAGGGGTGTTTGTTGGATGGTAAATAAATCACGTTAGAAAATTCACAATGCATGGACAGTAGTGATTGTTACTGATGCAATTCAATGTTGAAGTGACATATTTCCAATTTACCCATTACCCATTTCTAAAAGAATCCATCAATCAATCCCTGTCTGGCCAACCTCCCCTCCCTCAGCCCAATCCTCTGTGCATGTGCAACACCTTCTGGCACTTCATCGCCCTCACTCCCATCCTCAGGTGGCAGCACATGAGCATCAGGGGGCAGTGTCACATTTCTGCGACAGCAGATGTTGTGCAGCATGGCACATGTCAGTACAATTTTGCAAACTTTTTCTGGTGCATACATCAATGCCCCTCCCGTGCGGTCGAGGCACCGGAAGCGTGCCTTCAGCAATCAAATGCCCTCGCCACGCAGATCCGTGTACGGGCATGGGCAAGGTTGTTTGCCCGCTCCGCTGCCGTGTGTGGGTGACACACAGGGGTCATGAGCCACGTGTACTGGGATATCCAGAATCACCTGCAGGGGACAGAAAGCCGGTATGGGGACGAGGTAAGTCAAGTGGGTGTACAGAGCTCTGTAATCAGTGTCATTTAGCCATTTTTAGCATTTGGCCTATAACATTGTGGAGTGTGTTGTCCTACGGGCACGATTGAATCAATGGGGTACTCTCCACTTGGTACGCCTAGGTTTCTGCATCTAACAGTACTCATTCACTTGTCGCAGGATAAGGGGGACCTTCCATCTACTTCTGAATGACAGAAGTGGCTGCCTCATGTGTCATTGCAAATCCATTTGGCTAATGTTGCATTTGCTGGTCATCACTATTCTGTACTGTTCTCCATCCATTTCCCTGGCCATTTGGGGGACAGTGTTCGTGGGATGTACATTGTCATTACTCGGCCTACTTATGTGTGGTGCATTTGTGGATGCGCCAGCTTATGGTTTGGAATTCCATTACTGTAGTGAGGGCAGGGTGGGAGTTTTGTACTGTGTCAGTGTTGGGAGCCATGGTGCCACTCACACAGGAGGCTTAATTGTGGTGGGGCTTCCATATGTCACTGTGCTGCCACATGTCTTACATCCTGCATGGGTGTGTTCTGCTGTGTTGGACATGTCCAAGGTTTATCGTGCAAGGTGCTTGAATGTGAATGCTGCAGTAATGCTGTTGCCTATTGGGAATAATGGATTCTGTGACAGGCACCATCTGTTGTGGATTGACATGCTTTATGGTATACATTTGTACTCACCCAGTAGCCATGTGTTTTGGCCTTGATGCCTTTCCATGTACGCCGGCAGGGTACTGTTGCGCAGGACCATGGAGTCGTGGGTGGATCCTGGGTAGCGGGCACAGCAGTGGCTGAAGGTGAGGTCAGAACCACATGTCATCTGCACGTTGAGGGAATGGTACTGTTTCCGGTTTCTGTAGGCAGCCTCATGTGCCTGGGGTGGTACGAGTGCCACATGTGTGCAGTCCAGGGCTGATATTACATTCGGGACTTGGGCAATGGCATAGAATTGACCCTTCAGCTGGTGCACCTATGCCTGTGTGGCTGGCAATGCAATGTGTTTGTTCACATGATTCAACAGTGCATCAAGCACCTGTCCCAGCATGGCACTGAATGTGGACTGGGCCATTCCATGCATCATGGCAACGGTATGTTGGTAGCTTCCAGTCCCAAGAAATTGAAGCACAGACACGAGCTTCACTAGGGGAGGTACTGCCGTGCTGGTGGCTATGCGGCTGCCAATGTCACCCTGGATTGTGTCCAGCAACTGGGTGATGGTTGCCCTTTCCAGCTGACATTCTGTCACCAACTGACCATCAGTCAGGGCCCAGGGTGTTGGCCTGACCCCAGGGATGGCTGGCCGCCTTGCTGGTGCTGCTCTCCTCCTCCTTCTCCTCATCCCCACTGCCTCCTGCACTCCCAGGGCCCTGCCCTGGTTGGCTGGCCTCTGTAGCTCCAGGCGCAGCAGGTAGAAGTCAACATCAAGGCTCCCGGCTCCAAATGGCAGGATGGGGTTGGGGAGGGTGTGTTGGGCATGGGTGGCTCCTTTGTAGGCCTCTGATTTGCAGTGGTTCCACCTGGGCCCTTAGTGCTGTCTCCTCCCTGTTCCTGCTGGTGTAATGGTGTTGGTGAGGGTGTGTTGTGCATGGTTGGCTCCTTTGTAGGCCTCTGATTTGCAGTGGTTCCACCTGGGCCCTTATTGCTGTGGCCTGTGTTCTGTTGCCTCCAGCTTTTTGCTGGAGGTATTTTCAACGGATTGTCCGCCGCTTTTCTGGCGCTAATAGCGCCTACGCCAGACTCGTGATTGCTGATGTTTTATCGCGAATGGTTCCTGGCGCTGTTATGGCCGGCGCTTGTACAGCCGGCTGTACTTGCGCAGGCTGTAATGGCGCCGGCAGTATTTAGACTCGTGATCCGACGGACGCTTAAAATCGGCGCTAATAGCGTTACCGCTGATTTTAAGGGTTACCGCCGAAGTCGTGATGAGGCCCTGGTGCTCTAAGGTTCAGTCAAATCAGTCAGGTCAGGGCATGGAACTAAAGGTGTAGGGGATGCTGCACTGCTACCCCATACCACTTCCAGATGGCTAATAGCTCTAGCAGCATTCTAGTAGTGCAGAGTTCCTGGGCCACACACCCTCCTGTACATAGGATTGAGTCAGTGTCTTGAATTCATCACACTAGGGAACTCAATACAAAGAAGTGACTGATGCACTCCACTTTCTTGCTACGGAAGGAGGTTTCATAGCAAAATACATGTAGTCGTTTAGAATGGATAGCAGGTGCTTTCTTAAGGACAGCACTTAGATAAAATGAATCATAATTGATGCGTTGTTAATCAACATATGAATTTTCAAACCACAGTGGCATCGAGAAAAAATTAAAAACAGGTTTGTTCATAGCAGTTCATGACAAATTCCCTGTTTCCAAGCTCAGCAAGGGCTGTTATTGTTACTCAATGTACAGTTTTTAAATCTACAGAGGAAGTGAGGATGAAGCGCTGTTTCGATATTGCTTCATTAAATCTTGCGAAGTGTAGGCTTGCCCCATATCAGAAGCGAGTGCTTAACCCATTATCAATCCATTTGGGCATATTCTGAAAGCTGATGCAAATGTCTCAATGTAAGTAGACCACAGAGATTTCCATGCACCATCTGGAAATATATCAGAACGCTCTCCACACTAACAGGCTGAGTCACATTGAGACAAAAGAAGTTCGAGGTGACCCAGTAATCAGGAAGTATGGCATGTGTCTTCCATGCTTATAACTAAATAATGTAACAGATATTGCGAAACCTTTAAAAACAACCGTGCACAAAGCATAGAACTGAATGACCCCATGAAGGAAGTGGGCCCACGTTGATATGTGGTCATTACATTGTCTATAACACGTGTATTCTGCAGACTGTAGGCTAAGGATTTTACAGTATGCTTCGGTATAGACTTTGCTACAATTATTCCTATGATAAAGACATATGAGATTGCAACTATTTGTAGCACCAAATAATATTGTATTATTGATGTTGCATCACATCCATATTCCCTAACGTCACACTGCACAATTGTTGGGTATACAAACACATTGAGTACATTTCATGCACTGGTCAAATACCTGATTCCTGAGTGATTGCATATTCAGAAAAATATAGTTTCTTAAATATAGAATAGCCTTAGCATGTATGTGTGACAGATAGCGTGCATGTGATGAACACCATTCTCAGTTCCTTGTATCTAGATATTTTAAGTCATAGAGAGAAAAATAGATGACGTAATGATACACTTCCCAAAGACAACCCCATTTATTTTGACATGTATACGTGGCCTAAGCATGGAAAGTTATTTTTGTTATAAGACTTCCCTGCAGAGGGACCGTGTAGGTGTCAGCAGACTGACTATATGAATCTTCTCTGTTCGGTATATTGCTACAACTGTTGGATCTTGATTTACATTCATTCTCAAAAACATGAGCATTATGTTACATTTTATTATTTGTGATATGATAGGAAATGGTATACCTAGCAGCTGTGGGTAAAATGGAAGTTGGCTTCCCATATGTACGTCTTTGTAATGCCCAATGGGGAGCTTTCCAAGGTATATTTACAAAATAATAATTTAAAAAGATTATGGTGTTGAGAGCTGAAATTCAAGAACTAAATATTGAAGCAAGTAAAGTTATGTGAAAGGCAGCCAAGTCAGTACTCCATGTTAATATGTGTATTTCTTTGACATAAAGCCAAGAGCAATAGCTCGGAGAGCATATCTGTTGCTGACTAACATTGCAAGCACAGCAAAATAATGTCATTGTCACATGCATAATAAAACATACCCCCACACATAGCAAATTAACAAAAATCACCCCGGGAGTCCACATAATCTGTTTTTGATTTCTTGAAAATCTCAATGCTTAAAACCAAAATGCAGACCCCCATATACTACACTATAATTTGAGCTCACAAGATATACAAAAAATAATGGTATATAATTCTATAATAATCTTTAAACCAATATTATAGATAGAATGATGCGAACTTCCCAGCAAATCAAGAGATCTGCAGTTGTGTCATTTAAAGGAATGTTAGCCATTTACAGGCAGCAATAGAATGTAACTTTATACATGCCTTACATACACATGAATCTGTCTACTCAAAAGTAATGTAAATACATGTAGGCACACAGTCTGGCTGCTTTATTGGAGAGAGTCATGACACCCACAATCAATAAAATGGATATACAAATATGTTTCAGGGAGAACCCTCTTTAAAACCCTTAGATGTAGTGTGGATTTCACTGTCTCAGATGTGTTGCTGTTGCTTGCACCTAGTACAGGGATTGCTGCAAACATAAGAGGTAGGAGATCTCACTTCCTCAGATTTGTGGATGTTTGCATCCAGCTCATACACAGATTTATACCAATACAAGAATAAGTGAGGATTTCACTTCCTCAGATTTGTGGATATTTACATTCAGCTCATATGTGTACAGACAATAGGAGTGCCCCGGTGTGCAGGCGTGGGCAGGGGCAAGAAACACGTTATAAAAAAGGAACCAAAAGAGGTACCCACGCTGGTGACAGTCCTAATTTCTGTCAGTTATTTTGGTTGAATCTCCATATTAGTATAAGGTATATGCTTTTAAAGAAAGTCACAGTAACAAAAACCAAAGAATAAAGTCCTAAGAGTACAAACAATAAATTTATTTTACAAAAAAACATTTTGTTATTTAAATTGCTTTTTACATAAATTAAGAAAAAGTATCAAAAGAAGAAAAAGACATAAAACATTACATTCATCATATATACATGAGCAAATCAAGACTGGTATATTCATCAAATAGCAGTTTGGGTAGTTTTTAGTAAGTTAATTTGATGAAAATATCCTCACAGGAGACAAATAGTTCCTGTGGACTAGGTATTACCAGGGTGTATGCAAAATTACCCTGGTGGGTAGAAACGAAATCATTAAATCAATACTAAGTTGATTGAATGATTTTGTTTCTACCTACCAGGGTAATTTTTTATACACCCTGGTAATACCTAGTCCACAGGAACAATTTGTCTCCTGTGAGGATATTTTCATCAAAGTAAGTTACTAAAAACTACCCAAACTGCTATTTGATGAATATACCAGTCTTGATTTACTTATGTATATATGATGAATGTGATGTTGTATGTCTTTTTCTTCTTTTGATACTTTTTTTTAATTTATGTAAAAAGCAATTTAAATAACAAAATGTTTTTTGTAAAATAAATGTATTGTTTGTACTCTTAGGTTTTTGTTACTGTGACTTTCTTTGAAAGCATATACCTTATACTAACATGGAGATTCAACCAAAATAACTGACAGAAATTAGGACTGTCACCAGCATGGGTACCTCTTTTGGTTCCTACATTCAGCTCATACACAGATTTATAAAAATATTAGAGGTAGTGGGGATTTCACTTCCTCAGATGTGTTGATCTTTACATTCACCTCGTACACAGATCTATGCAAATATTAGAGGTAGTGGGATTTCACTGTCTCAGATGTGTTACTCTTCCTTTCAGCTAGTATATCGAACCCCAAAAACAGTATAGGTAATGATTTCACTTTCCCCAATATTTTGTTGTTTCTTTCAGCTAGTAAGCATATGTCTAAACACATTAGAGGCAGTGGGGATGTCACTTTCTTGGCTTGGATGTGTTGCTGTTTCTTTCAGCTACTATACAGATCTCTAAAAACATTAGAGGAAGTGGGGATTTCAACCTCTCAGATGTGTTGCTTTACCTTTCAGCTAGTATAGGGATCTCCAAAAACAGTGGGGGTAATGGAGATTTCACTTTCTCAGATGTATTACTGTTTCCTTCAGCTAGTAAGCAGATCTCAAAAATAATTAATGGAAGTGGGAATTTCACTTTCTTGAATGTGTTGCTTCTTTCAGATAGTATACAGGTCTCTAAAAACATTAAGGGTAGTAGGGATTTCACTTTCTCTGATGTGTTGCTGTTTCTTTCAGCTAGTAAGCAGATCTCTAAAAACATTAGAGGCAGTGGAGATTGTACTTTCTCAGATGTGTTGCTGAAAACAGTAAAGTTAATGGAGCTATCACTTTCTCAGATGTGTTCCTGTTTCTTTCAGCTGGAAAACAGATCTCTAAAAACATTGTAGTTAGTGGGGATTTCACTTTCTCAGATGTGTTGCTGTTTCTTTCAGCTAGTAAGCAGATCTCTAAAAACATTAGAGGCAGTGGAGATTGTACTTTCTCAGATGTGTTGCTGAAAACAGTAAAGTTAATGGAGCTATCACTTTCTCAGATGTGTTCCTGTTTCTTTCAGCTGGAAAACAGATCTCTAAAAACATTGTAGTTAGTGGGGATTTCACTTTCTCAGATGTGTTGCTGTTCCTTTCAGCTAGTAAGCAGATCTCTAAAAAAAATAGAGGTAGTGGGGATACCACTTTATCGGATGTATTGCTGTTTCTTTCAGCTAGTATATCGATTTCATAAAACATTAGCACTAGTGAGGATTTCACTTTCTCAGATTTGTTTCTGTCCTTTTCAGATGGTCTACAAATCAGTAAAAAATTTGGATGTAATGGAGATTTCACTTTCTCAGATGTGTTGCTCTTTCTTTCAGCTATTATATGGATCTTCAAAAACAGTAGAGGTAATGGAGATTTCACTTTGTCAGACTTGCTTCTTTTTCTTTCAGATATGAATCTTTAGAAAAAGTACAGGTAATGGGGATTTTCCTTTCCCAGATGTGTTGCTGCTTCTTTCATCCAGTAAGTGGATCTCTAAAAACATTAGATGTTGTGGGGATTTTAATTTCTCACATTTGTTGCTGTTTCTATCAGCTAGTATACACATCTCTAAAAATATTGGCGGTAGTGGGCATTTCAATTTCTCAGTTTCATTGCAGTTTCTTTCAGCTAGTGTATGGATTTCCAAAAACAGTAGAGGTAATGATATTTCACTTTCTCAGATGTGTTGCTGTTCCTTTCAGCTAGTAAGCAGATTGCTAAAGAAAACTTAGAACTAGTTAGTATTAGTATTAAATATTAGTGGAGATTTCACTTCCTCAGATGTTTTGCTGTTTATTTCAGATATTATACAGATCTCTAAAATCA
Organism: Ambystoma mexicanum; assembly: GCF_040938575.1. Classification (NCBI taxonomy): domain Eukaryota; kingdom Metazoa; phylum Chordata; class Amphibia; order Caudata; family Ambystomatidae; genus Ambystoma; species Ambystoma mexicanum. Next base: position 872,460,031 of record NC_090930.1, read on the forward strand.
TTAGGGGTATTGTAGATTTCAATTTGTCTGATTTGTGGATGTTTCTTACAGCTGGTATTACAGATCTCTACAAATGTTGGGACATATTACTTGCTGTAGAAGTAGTAATATTCTGTTGAGATGTTTTCAAATTTCCCAATCCTAATTTTGTATGCAAGGAATTCCTTAGCCTAGAGGCAATATGACTTTTATCAGCCTTTCTGGTCAAAGAGTTACTATCTGAAGTGATAGGAAGATGCCCCAGTACCAAAAGGTTGCAAATGTGAGATACTTATGGTACTTTAGAGGAAATGGCCTTGTTCCATACACACTCTAGTATTCTCCAGGCCTAAATGATATGGGGATTACAACTGATACAAGAATTTAGGAATACTGTTTTCAAAGAGGCCTCATCCCATGTGAAGGCTTGGCCTAGTTCAATGTGAGGAGCCGAGTTTGGTGCAGATATTGGTAAACCCAAGATGCTTTTGAGAAAAGAATCTAAAGCTACTGCATATGAATGAATGTTTTGCAATCCTATATGTCTGTCCCGAAAAAGGCCAAATGCCAGTGATTTTCCAGAATATAAATGCAAGATAATCGCCACAGCTTGGCAGCCTTGAGACCCTCCCAACCTCCATAAATATTAAAATCTATGATTCAACAACCTCATCTAATTTTCCTGATTTTCTTTTCTACAAAGTTATCACCTGTGGTCCCCAAATAATATCTCACATCCCCGCCGATGCTCCCTTCAAATTAGTATCATCAGCAAGTAGATAGTAAAAGAACCGCCATGTCAAGCACCAAGTGTTAGTCACACCCTAAAATATTTCAGTAATCTATTGTTAATGAATATCTGTTAGTCTTAAAAGAGTTGTTTCTCCCATTAATTGGGTGCAAAGCCTATGCTCACAAAATGAGTTAGAAACTTGAGCCCTCATAGTCCTGATGAGGGACCTGCATATAGCACCAGGCACACCCCAACCTAGAGCCTAATTTGAGGCATTTCCTGTAGTCCTATGATGTTGCGTGTTTCTATGGAACCAGCGAAACAGGTCTTTCTAATCTGTGTTGATTATAATGAATTATAATTATTCTTTTATAACACGCTCAATACCAGAGATTGGTTTCTAAATCAAACCTGTGTTGCGCTGCGTTATCTAGCTTCCAAGACAAATGCATTGCCCCTGAGCTATGCCCCCTCACCAATGATGAATGCCTTACTTGCTATGTGATGCCCTCAAATGAAAACATGAGAAGCAGACATATTAGGGGTTTGTTCTGCTGTATTGCTTTCGGATTGGATACCACAATTAAGGAGCTTGCAAAGGACTCCTCTTTTATAAACGCTTATAGCGTATCAAATTGGGAAGGGATCAAACTGGTTTTGGATGAATATATGTCATTTTCCAGTTAAGCAGAACGCTTCAGACTTCTTGACTTCCCTTGGACTTTTCTTGGTACTGCATTTGTCCCTCACAAGTTCTTGGACACCAAGTGAGGAAACTTTGATATTACTTGATGACTTCAATTTGAAAATGGTTAATGTCCATGCTGCTGGTTTTATCAATACTCCACACTCACTGGAGTGTCTGTGCATTAAAATATTGCCATTTGTCATAGATATATTCTGACTAATAGGTCTGTTATAACATGATGTGGTTGATCAGTGCATAGTAACACTCTACGTCTTGGAAGACCATATTGCTTTGTTGGAATGGGAATTAACAAAATAGAAAGATCATTTCCATACTATGTACAACCATTACACTACAGTAAATTATCACTTAATCAGGGCCTCCATACTAACTGACATAACAGATTAGCTTTTCTGAGGAAAATCAAATGGTAGAAACCCCCAAATGACAACTTGTGTCTAAGGCATAATTTGTATTTTAAACTATAAAAACTCTTAGCCTGTGATAATGCTGGCTTTAATTCCAAGTATTGCCATACCCCACATAAGTGAACATCTTGTCTTCAAAATAATACACTTTTCCTTGGTTCTCTGACTATTATCCTTGGTTCTCTGACTATACATCTCGGGAGGATAGCTCAGGAGCAGCGTGCTCGCCTTGGAAGCAAGACGACACATAGCAACACGAGTTCGATCCCCTGTGCTTAGAAACCTCCGGCTATTAAGCGCGTTATAAATAACCTATCATATCATATTAAGAATATTTTGAGATCACTAGGGGAGTTCTAAGAGAAACGTTTTGCCAATAATTATAATTTACATACCTCTTCTCTTGTCATTCATTGATCATCACTTTTTAGTAAGTAATCATTTTTTCCTGTCAGTTTCTGAGATAGCAGTTTTTCAACTAACTCTATTGTTAGGAGACTGTCCCAGCCGCGAATACATGACACCAATTGCACATCTGGCTCTATCCCAGACTGAGAACAAAGGCTAGCACATGTTATTTGTTCCTGTTTGTTAAAACTATCTACAGAGACCACTGTGATCACAAACAACCATGTTTCCTATCAGTAAAGGCATTGCCCATCGTTTCAAAGGTATCATTTCATAACAATTACCTTAGTTCTTAGTTCTTAGACACATAATCCCATCATGTCATGAAATATGCAAGAATATTAAATACATTTTCGAAATCATTTTTTTTATTTACATCAGCAAAAGGTTCACAGAGTAGGCTTAAAATACTCAAAGCTCTTATTAAGGATTAAATTTAAATCTTTCTTCAACTAGTATTTCTTTCCACATGTCTGATCCCTGAATACAGCCTTTCCTTAGGAAGGAACGAGGCACTATGCTAACAGTCAGCCATTTACAACATGTAGTTCACCACATGCCTGGAACTGTGCTTTAGAATGGCATGCCATGCACAATAGACACAGTGCATCTTTAAGCTTCCTCACAAAGCCAACTTGTTTTGTATAACAATAACTCTTAAATCGTGTTCATGTGTTTGCATTGCATTTCAGATATGTTGGATTAATAATTCATTATATAAGGCAAACAAACATATGTTGTGTCTTTGACTTGAAAATAAAAAGGTTTTGTACAATAATTCTAACATTTACAGGCCGATTCATGGAATAATTAGCGCGGCGCAAGTGGGCAAAAACGTGCGAATCGCAGTGGAATAGCGAAAATCGCAGTGCAAGTGCGAACATCGCACGAAAAGCAGCGCACGTCGATTCATGGAAGTCCGTGCGCGAGAAAACCAGCGGATGTGCGATAAAAAAGTGTGCCGCGCACGTTGGCGCACAGGCCATCTAACAGCGTGCGCCAGGTCACAGCGAAAATCGCACAGGCCACAGCGAAATTCGCACATAGTGCGGCGCACGCAACAAAAGTAGGCGGAACACGGGCGTAACACTCGGAATGGGGAACAACTTGCAAAAACGTGGGCGTCACGGGGGATGTAGGGCACAAGTGCGCGGAACGCCCACACACTCGCCTGCAACATGTATTCATGGAATAGAATAGGGCAAAAAAGCGCACGCTCAAACCAGCGTACAGGCACAAACACGACCGCCACAAGAAAGCAGGCGGTAGCATCTCTGCGGCTGTAAGAAATGTGCGCCAAAAGGTGCGCCAACAAATAGCACCTATATACTGCCATGATGAATGTCCTATACTGTGGCCCTCCAGGACAAATGACGTGCAAAGGGGTACCCACAAACACGGACACCCGCTGACAAAAAATACGTGTGCGTGTATACCGGGGTGCGCGGGAAGTCTCACACGCGATTTCAGCAGGGTACATGTATTACAGGGGTTCGCGTGAAGTTTTTCACGCGATCGGGCCTGGGGAGCGGGCTACGTGTATTTCAGGGGTTCGCGTGAAGTTCCACACGCGAATAGCCTGGGCGCGTGTATTTCAGGGGTGCGCGGGAAGTTCCACACGCGAATAGCCTCGGCGCGTGTATTTCAGGGGTGCGTGGGAAGTTCCACACGCGAATAGCCTGGGCGCGTGTATTTCAGGGGTGCGCGGGAAGTTCCACATGCGATTAGGCTGGGTGGGTCACAGGTGTTCCCTGTACACCCTCGACGGCCCCTGCAGGCAGCCCACAAAACAGGGGACTACCCTGCACACCTGCTCATGTCCCCCTGCACCCCCACCCCCCAGCAGTGCAGGGGCAGCCTCCACCAGGCCCCCACCCATGTCTCCCACCACCCCCACCCCCCAGCAGTGCAGGGGCACCATCCACCATGCCCCCACTCATGTCTCCCACCACCCCCACCCCCCAGCATCCAGGGGCAGCCTCCACCAGGCCCCCACCCATGTCTCCCACCACCCCCACCCCCCAGCCACCAGGGGCAGTCTCCACCAGGCCCCCACTCATGTCTCCCACCACCCCCACCCCCCACCATCCAGGGGCACCCTCCACCAGGCCCCCACTCATGTCTCCCACCACCCCCACCCCCCACCATCCAGGGGCACCCTCCACCAGGCTCCCACTCATGTCTCCCAGCGTGCTATGTGTATTTCAGGGGTGCTCGGGAAGTTCCACACGCGAATAGCCTGGGCGCGTGTATTTCAGGGGTGCGTAGGAAGTTCCACACGTGAATAGCCTGGGTGCGTGTATATCAGGGGTGTGCGGGAAGTTTTACACGCGATTTCAGCAGGGTACGTGTATTTCAGGGGTGCGCGGGAAGTTCCACACGTGAATAGCCTGGGCGCGTGTATTTCAGGGGTGCGTGGGAAGTTCCACACGCGAATAGCCTGGGCGCGTGTATTTCAGGGGTGCACGGGAAGTTCCACACGCGAATAGCCTGGGCGCGTGTATTTCAGGGGTTCGTGTGAAATTATTCACGTGATCGGGCCTGGGGGAGCGGGGTACCACTCACCGTCTGCCTTGCGTGTAGAAGAACGCGTAGCCAACACCCGCTGTGAAGTAATAGCGTGTGAACCCCAACGGATGGAAAACACACGCACCGCACGAAAAGCACGTAGAGAACATAAAGGCACGCGGGATCACCAAGCCCTGCCAGGGCAACGCCCGTGCGCAAAACGTCACGGACGCGCTTACGCTGTAAGGGCCTTTGGTCCAATGAAATCGCGTACGGGCAACGCCCGTGCGCAAAACGTCACAGACGCGCTTACGCTGTAAGGGCCTTTGGTCCAATGAAATCGCGTACGCGTGCTGACGCGCTTACGCGCTAAGGGCCTTTCCTCGATTTTCACGCTGACGTGCAGGATTTTCATGTGCCAAATCACTCCGTATCAAGCTGGCCACACGAAAACACACAGAAGACCACGCTCCTGCCCAGAAGGCCGAATTACTGCCCCCCAGTGCCCCGAGCAGCCTCCCACGTCCCATCTGCTGCTGCCTGCCTGCCTGCCTGCCTGCTGCCACCGTGCCCTGCCATTTGGTGCCTGCACATCAGCCATCTGCAGGTGTCCAGTTGCTGTGTCCACCCCTGCTGGAACAGAAGACTCCCGACTCGGATAACATCGCTCCACAGCCCAGCCCCAGGACCCAGTTGCCCACCCACTCCTGCCCCTGGGGTTGCCATGTCGGGCACATCAACATCTGGCACCAGTGGCAACCCCCAGCCAGAGGGGCAGAGGGGAACCAGCTTCACTGCCACCGAAGTTGGTGTCCTGGTGGAGCAAGTCCTGGGGCAGTATGATGCCCTCTTCGGATCGTCCCGTGCCAACAAGGAAGGACGGGACAGGATCTGGGCCGACTGTGTGGTTGCCATCAACGCGGAGGGGGTGGCAACCCACACCATCCAGAAGGTCAAGAAGCGCTGGGAAGACTTGAGGTCCAGGACCCTCATGAAGGCCCGGCGCCTCGTGGAGGGGGCCGGGGCCGCATGAGTTCCATCCAGTTGAGGGTCCTGGAACGCGCACACCCAGCGCTCCACGCCCAGGTCCTTGAGAGGGAGACCCGTCTGGAGTTGAGCGGTAAGTGGCCAAGCATTGCTGTGTGAGACAGGGCATGTTGCAGTGTGCTGGTTGTCTGATACTTGCCTGCATGTGTGTCATAGGCCATGTACGCATGTATGTGTGCAGGGACATCATGGGAATGCATGTGCGACCTGTAATGTGTGAACCGCACGGTTGTTGCATGTGTTTGAATGCGACATGGGGAGCCCTGTGCAGATTGCCCACATGAGAGTATGGCAGTCTCTGTTCCTGGACATGGGTGGGGGCGAGGGATGGGTGCTGATGCCAGATACATATGTGGTATCCATGTCTGTGTGCCTGACCTGCGTGTCTGTGACTTGTGAGTGCCATGGATGCATGACACATGTCTGTGACAATGTACAGATTCACTGATGCAGCCTAGTCATCCTTGTATGCACTGTGATTGGGGTGTACGGGGCCAGATGGATGTGACTGAGGTGAAGTGTGTGCATGTGATAGGCATGACCCATGATGCATGTGAGTCCCATTACATTGTATGATTCGAGAGTCCATTGGACATGCATTGAAATGTCCATGGCACGCACCATGACTGTCACTGTGTGTGTTTTGCCTGGACTGACACATGTGTTGTGGTGTGACATGATGGAAGTGTACTTTGACAGTGGCACTCATCTGCTATTGCTTCCTGTCTAGGGGACCATTGTACAGTACCCTGATGCTTGTGTTCTATGTCTCCCTCTACGCAGCGGCTAGTGAAGGAGAGGGCGGAGACGGCGCTGTGGAGCAAGGCGGCGGGGATGCCCCCACGGCTGCAGCGGAAGGGGTGGGTGAGCCCCCACAGGGGCCTGCTACGGCGGTAGACGGCGAGGAGCCATCCAGGTTGGTGGTTTCCACAGAGGAGGAGGAGGCCGCCACTGAGGTGCACATGGGGCCTGGTGGGGGCATCCCTGCTGGTGCAAGTGGTGCAGTCCAGGGGCAGAGGCAGGAGGCAGCACAGGTCACCGTGGAGGGGCCTGTGCATGTCGCTGTCCCTGAACCTGTGGGTGCACCACCTTGCACCAGCAGGGATGCCCCGTCCCAGGCCCGTCCGCAGGTAGAGGGGATGTCCATGTCATCTGACTCCCCTCCACCTGCGGACGAGGGGACCCCTGGCCGTGTGGAGAATGTCCTGATTGGGGTCGCGATGCGCACGGCTGTGATTAGTGATGCCGTGCGTGCTTCCCAGGAGGAGCACGCACGTCATCACGAAGAGCACCGTGCCGATGTGGCCCAATTGGGATCGTCCATGTTCGGGGGTTTCCTGCATGTGTCGGCCAATCTGGCGGCCCTCTCCTCCTCTGTGGAGACTATACGCCAGTCGTTCTCCTTGCCGTCTTCCGGCCCAGATGCCACCAGGGACCCCTGTGGACCTGCCCTGACCAATGCAGCCAGCTCGGTGGGGATCCCATCCCTGCCACAGTCGGGAGTCAGAGGTCCAGCAGGGGTGGACAACACAGCAACTGGACCCCAGCAGATGGAGGATGTGACGGCATCATCGGGCAGGGCACGTGCACGACGGCGTCGGTGGTTTCCATCATCCTGGATGCCGTCGTGCTGGCAGAGGCAGTGGCGTCCGAGGCAGCAGCAGGCTCGACGTGGGAGGCATCATGGCTCGGGGCCATCAAGATCAGAGGGGCAGGCATCAGCCGGAGGGCAGGAGAACCCTGTGATGGTAGTGTCTTCCGTGTGGGAGCAGTTGGTCCAGCGGATAGGTGTGGAGCGGCAGCGGGCGGAAGAGGAGCGGCTCACCATGGTCAGGGCGGAGTTCTCCATGCGTCGGGCGTTGAGGCGGGCTGAGTGCCTCGAGGAAGCTCGCAGGGAGTTTGAGGTGAACATGGGGTTATCCCTGCGAGACCTCGGGGCCAGGACAGAGTCCCGCCTCCAGGACATCGACATGGAGTTCGATGATGCCCTGGCCGGCAACATCAAAGAGTGAGCCGCAGGACTTGCCCGCTGCCATTGTATATAGTTATATAGTTAGTGGTAGGTTTCCTTTAAATTTAAAATTTTTTTATTTGGTTGCGATTGGACAATGCGCCACTTTTTTGTATATAGTTCAATTTTTAGTTAGTTGACATAGTTAGGTTTCATTTGGTTGGGCTCATGGACCCGGGATTGTCTTGTAAATAGTTATTCTATGGATTTTTTGATTTCTTGGATTTTTTTCATGGACATTCATCTTTTTGTTGTTTTGCTTTGTGGTTTTTCTAATTTCATTTCCATTCAAGTTGATTTTCAATACATTTTTATTTTCATCCTTCAATGTGTCGTATCATCTCATTGCTTTCATGCATGTTATGTTGGGTGTTTTAACATTCACTTGCAGCCATTGTGTGTGACAGACATGTGTTCATTTGCATTATTTACATTGGGTGTGTAACATGTAATTGCCTTTGATATGTGGGTGGATGTGATAGTTGGTTGGGCCTTTTGGCAGGGGAGGATGGCCATTACGGACATGATTGGGGATTGTTGGGACCCAGGTGCAGGGGGGCATGGATGGGACATGGGCGAGGGCCTGCTGGCAGGTGCCCCACAGTGCTGGGGGGTGGGGGTGGTGGGGGACATGAGTTGGACATGGGCGGGGGCCTGCTGGCAGGTGCCCCACAGTGCTGGGGGGTGGGGGTGGTGGGGGACATGAGTTGGACATGGGCGGGGGCCTGCTGGCAGGTGCCCCACAGTGCTGGGGGGTGGGGGTCGTGGGGGACATGAGTTGGACATGGGCAGGGGCCTGCTGGCAGGTGCCCCACAGTGCTGGGGGGTGGGGGTGGTGGGGGACATGAGTTGGACATGGGTGGGGGCCTGCTGGCAGGTGCCCCACAGTGCTGGGGGGTGGGGGTGGTGGGGGACATGAGTTGGACATGGGTGGGGGCCTGCTGGCAGGTGCCCCACAGTGCTGGGGGGTGGGGGTGGTGGGAGACATGAGTGGGGGCCTGGTGGAGGGTGCCCCTGCACTGCTGGGGGGTGGGGGTGGTGGGAGACATGAGTGGAGGCCTGGTGGAGGGTGCCCCTGCACTGCTGGGGGGTGGGGGTGGTGGGAGACATGAGTGGGGGCCTGGTGGAGGGTGCCCCTGCACTGCTGGGGGGTGGGGGTGGTGGGAGACATGGGTGGGGGCCTGGTGGAGGCTGCCCCTGCACTGCTGGGGGGTGGGGGTGCAGGGGGACATGAGCAGGTGTGCAGGGTAGTCCCCTGTTTTGTGGGCTGCCTGCAGGGGCCGTTGAGGGTGTACAGGGAACACCTGTGAGGACCCACCCAGCCTAATCGCGTGTAAAAATTCCCGCGCACCCCTGAAATACACGCGCCCAGGCTATTCGCGTGTGGAACTTCCCGCGCACCCCTGAAATACACGCGCCCCGGCTATTCGCGTGTGGAACTTCCCGCGCACCCCTGAAATACACGTACCGTGCTGAAATCGCGTGTGAAACTTCCCGCGCACCCCTGAAATACACGCGCCTAGGCTATTCGCGTGTGGAACTTCCCACGCACCCCTGAAATACACGTACCCTGCTGAAATCGCGTGTAAAACTTCCTGCGCACCCCTGAAATACACGCGCCCAGGCTATTCGCGTGTGGAACTTCCCGCGCACCCCTGAAATACACGCGCCCAGGTTATTCACATGTGGAACTTCCCGCGCACCCCTGAAATACACGTAGCACGCTGGGAGACATGAGTGGGGGCCTGGTGGAGGGTGCCCCTGGATGGTGGGGGGTGGGGGTGGGGGTGGTGGGAGACATGAGTGGGGGCCTGGTGGAGGGAGCCCCTGGATGGTGGGGGGTGGGGTGGTGGGAGACATGAGTGGGGGCCTGGTGGAGGGTGCCCCTGGATGGTGGGGGGTGGGGGTGGTGGGAGACATGAGTGGGGGCCTGGTGGAGGCTGCCCCTGGTGGCTGGGGGGTGGGGTGGTGGGAGACATGGGTGGGGGCCTGGTGGAGGGTGCCCCTGCACTGCTGGGGGGTGGGGGTGGTGGGAGACATGGTTGGGGGCCTGGTGGAGAGTGCCCCTGGATGCTGGGGGGTGGGGGTGGTCGGAGACATGAGTGGGGGCCTGGTGGAGGGTGCCCCTGCACTGCTGGGGGGTGGGGGTGGTGGGAGACATGAGTGGGGGCCTGGTGGAGGGTGCCCCTGCACTGCTGGGGGGTGGGGGTGGTGGGAGACATGGGTGGGGGCCTGGTGGAGGCTGCCCCTGCACTTCTGGGGGGTGGGGGTGCAGGGGGACATGAGCAGGTGTGCAGGGTAGTCCCCTGTTTTGTGGGCTGCATGCAGGGGCCGTCAAGGGTGTACAGGGAACACCTGTGAGGACCCACCCAGACTAATCGCGTGTGGAACTTCCCGCGCACCCCTGAAATACACGTACCCTGCTGAAATTGCGTGTAAAACTTCCCGTGCACCCCTGAAATACACGCACCCAGGCTATTCGCGTGTGGAACTTCCCGCGCACCCCTGAAATACACGTACCCTGCTGAAATCGCGTGTAAAACTTCCCGCGCACCCCTGAAATACACGTACCCTGCTGAAATTGCGTGTAAAACTTCCCGCGCACCCCTGAAATACACGCGCCCAGGCTATTCGCGTGTGGAACTTCCCGCACACCCCTGAAATACACGTACCCTGGCTAATCGCGTGTATAACTTCACGCGTACCCCTGATATGCACGTTACCCGCTTTGCGTTCCTTGTTTGCCAGCCCTGTAAACTGGTCCAGGGTTAGCGCAGCCCTTTGCGATGATTTCGCGATTTTGATGGCTTTTCCTTGCGCGAGGGCGTTCTTGGGGGCGTTACTGGCGCTGCTGCAGGCTCGCAGCGATACTCTGCGCCACGGCTGGTTTGGGAGCCTAAAATCCATGAATACGCTGTGCGCGGAAATCGGTTTTAGCGCACGTGCCTGGTGCAGACAATCGCACGCGGACACTCTGCGCCAGCCGCTTGCGACACTTTTCTGCGAAATTCTATGAATTACCCTGAAAATGTTTCTACATACAAAAAAGTTGCAGTTACATTTCTACATTTAAAAATAGAATGCTCCCTTATCACAACCATGTATAACATGCAAGAAAGCATTATGTTTTTGCAACATTTAGGGACAGGTATGTAAAAGTGGTGAATGGTTACGGTAATTGGTGCATTTAAATTGACCTATACATTGGATGTTTGGTATTTGTTCATACACTAAACCTTCATACACTAAACCTCTGACCTTTGTAACTCCGAAATGCCTACAACAATGATGGTTAATCTGTAATAAAATACACTAAAATTAACAAATCTCAAAATGGTGCCTGGTCCATCCATATTAGAATAATTTAACATGACAAATAGCACCTACCATAACTACGCCAAAATATCATTCCAAGGAACCAGAACAATTGGAGGTGGCTTTGGAAATCACGTTCACATATTTCAAAAGAGTATTTAGATGTGGCATTTATTTCAAGATACACTTTGTGAACACCGGCTCTGATTCATGACATTACTTATAAAGCCCTTCTCCTACAAAGAAATGAAGAAAAAAACTATGAAATCATAAACATTGCTTCAAGAATCTCGATAAAACTATTTTGCCTATCTGCATCAATATTTGCAAAAGCGTGCTGTCAATCGTATGTAACACACTGGGATAATTTCTTCTCAGCCAAAATGTCAAATGTATGGCTCTGCATTCCCTCTTTCCAACACCACTGGATTTGCCTGCTCTTTCCTGTGGCTGAGGCTCGTCTTGCGGGCCTCTGTTCCACATGAAGAGAGTCAGTACATTATAAGATTCCAAGGGCCTGATTTACAAAAAATGTTTTAACATGGGAAAGTCCCATTGAAAACCTTTTTGTAAATTAGGCACCAATTGTTTATCACATATTCAATGAGTGCATCGTGGGGCATAAGCGCACACCTGAAACTGCGCTCAGTGAATAGACATCGGCATTGTTCTCCTTATTTTACAGGGGCCTGCTGCGTGAGACAAGGTGTGTGACTATGCGCAGATCCACAACATTAATCTGATTACTTCACTTAAAAGTAACCGTGTTCATATGAGCAAGCTCCTTCAAAACATATCAGTATGGCCGTGTCGCGCATAGATTCTCTTGTAGACAAGTTCTCTTTTTAGTGTGCAAACTTCTAGATGTTTGTTTGAAAAACCACTGAAGCCTAGGCGACAAGTGTTACAATGCATTCAATATTTTGCAATGCTATGATATATGTGAACTACTATATCAGAAACCAACAGCCATTATGCCGATAAGATACATCATAGTTCAACCATACATTATGTACGATGCACAAGTATTCCATTTTATGTAGTTAAAACATGTTGAGTGCAGAGTTAGCCCTGTATTAAGTCCAAGAAAATTATAACAAGAACATTGCAACCCAAAAGTCGCCATGTTTGGTGCATGCTGGTATTGATGCTTGCATTTTTTGCGGTATTAAAACGTTATTGTCTCCAGATTATGGTGCTGCTGTGCATTACTTTTACATTTACACGTAGATTAAAGTACCAGTATGTGTGGAGCCCGGTTGATGTGTTATTTATAGTGGAGTAAGTATGGACATAATTGTGCACTAATTTAAAACTAAAGTGTTTGCTGGCAGAAATGTTCTGTTGTCTGTAAGCGCGTGTCCCCTTATACACTGGGCCTCATTACAAGTTAGCCGGTCCAGAGTTAACAGTGCCGGTAACCCATACCAGCACCGTTTACCAGACCGGCTCATTCTGACCTGTGATGCCGGAAACACCATCACCGCAAAGCAGCCACTGCGGTGTCAACGCACCTGGTAGCCCCGTGCACGTAAACAGCAGGACGACTCGGCCACAAACCCCCAATCATCGGCAATGTGCGACACCAGGCACATTACCAGTAGCAAGGACATGGAAATACTGCCATAACCATGGCAGAAACACTGTGAACACAGTGCCATTACAGCCGGCACCGCAGACATGGCTTTAAACAGTGTCAGCTGACCTGAAACAGTCCCCAAGTGTGCACAATCAGGTCAGATGCAGATCATAGGCCACTGGAAGCCTACAAAAGGGCCACACCCAAGCCACCTTCCAACACAAACATGCTGTCAGCAGCCCTAGCAGCAATTTGGATAGGGAATCTGCAAGCAGCAGTGTACATTGAAGCAGCACTGAGGCAGAGGAGGAGGTGGTGTAGGCGCAGGAGGCAAATCAGGAACCGGGTGGCCATCCAAAACATCAATGTGCAGCAGGTACCACCCTGCAAGCAGCCAGCAATACCCTGCATCAGGACCTCACCCCGGAACCTGACCCCAAGTCAGATACATTCATTATACTGGCTTGACAGGGCCTCAATCATATTCATCCTCACTCTCATTGAAGAGGACATCAGCAGCCACATCGGCATGCAGACTGCAATCCCCCCCTGCTAAAAGTGGTATCTGTACTGCAATTCCTCGCCACCGGAACCTATCAGCACACTGTTGGGGAGCTGCACGGGCTGTCACAACCCTGTTTTTCCAGGATACTGATCCAGGTACTGGATGCGCTGCTGTGCAATGCATCGGAGCACATTTCCCTACGCCGTACCCCTGCCCAGGTCATTGCCACCAAAGTGGCCTTCCATGCCATTGCCTGCATGTCCATTTGGATAGGCGCATTAGATTGCACGCACGTGGAGTTGACTGTCAGACATGAAATTGAGGTGGTGTAATGCAATCAGAAGCAATTCCACTCAGTGAACGTCCAGATGGTCTGCGATGCCCAAGAAGTCATCACGTATTGCTGTGCACGTTTCCCGGGGTCCACACATGACTCAATGGTCTTGCAGAATTCTACATTGCCACGCTACATGGAATTTTATGCAGGACAGGGCACATGGCTGTTGTGTGAGTACAACTGCCAGTGCATGACCCTGTGTATTGGGGGGGGGGGGAATAGTCAAGGCAAACAGTGTCCCAGGCAGCTGGTCCAGCAGAACTGCCAGTGCATAACCCCTGGGTATTGGGGGTGGGGGGAATAGTCAAGGCCCACAGTGTCCCAGGCAGCTGGGCCAGCAGAACTGCCAGTGTATGACCCCTGTGTATTGGGGGGGGTAGTCAAGGCCCACAGTGTCCCAGACAGCTGGGCCAGCAGAACTGCCAGTGCATGACCCCTGTGTATTGGGTGGCAGTCAAGGCTCACAGTGTCCCAGGCAGCTGGGCCAGCAGAACTGCCAGTGCATGACCCCTGTGTATTGGGAGGGGGCAAATAGTCAAGGACCACAGTGCCCCAGGCAGCTGGGCCAGCAGAACTGCCAGTGCATGACCCTTGTGTATTGGGGGGAATAATCAATGCCCACAGTGTCCCAGGCAGCTGGGCCAGCAGAACTGCCAGTGCATTACCCCTGTGTATTGGGGGTGGGGGAATAGACAAAGCCCACAGCGTCCCAGGCAGCTGGGCCAGCAGAACTTCCAGTGCATGACCCCTGTGTATTGGGGGGGTGGGGTAGTCAAGGCACACAGTGCCCCAGGCAGCTGGGCAAGCAGAACGCCCAGTGCATGACCCCTGTGTATTGGGGGCAGAGGAATAGACAAGGACCACAGCGTCCCAGGCAGCTGGGCCAGCAGAACTGCCAGTGCATTACCCCTGTGTATTGGGGGGGGCAGTCAAGGCCCACATTGTCCCAGGCAGCTGGGCCAGCAGAACTGCCAGTGCATGACCCCTGTGTATTGGGGGGAATAGTCAAGGCCCACAGTGTCCCAGGCAGCTGGGCCAGCAGAACGATCAGTGCACGAGCCCTGTGTATCGGGGGGGAGGGGAGGGAATAGACATGCACCAATAGACAAGCACCAGAATCCACAGAGCTCACCGCTGTGACATGATCATTGCACCTTGCCATGTCTCGCAAAATGAAGCCCTGCCTATCTCCATGTACACCCTAGCCATGGGGTGGCACCACATGCAAATGCAACATGAGAATGTGAGTGCCACCCCGCCTGACGTACATTTACTACTGCCATGCACACTATGGGGGCGCATCATGTGCTGTGCGCAGTGGCCACATATTTGCAGTGATCTGTGTCTGCCTGATGCAGATCTGCCCATCACATCACCCACCACATCTGAACCCATGGACATCACAATTATTGGAATATGTCCCTGCCTAACATCACTCCACGATTCTGAGCATCACAGAACCCAGCATAGAAATGTGATCCAAGTGTGCACAATAGATGAGTCACACATAGGGTTACCAGAAGGGGCATCTGTGGACTGCATCTGATACAGACAGTAATACCACAAACAGTAACATGTGCCCTTACTTTACCTCCCATGCAGGTGATGCCAGATATGCACTCACACCATGGCTGATGACGTCCATACGACGGCAACATAACAGACATGAGGAGGCCTGCAACCGGGTACACATATGTACATGTGGTGGAATAGAGCATATCTTTGGACTGCTGAAGGCCAGATTCTGCTGCCTGAGCAGATCAGGTGGTGCCTTGCATTACAGCCTGATGAATACAGGGAAAATAGTGGTAGCATGTGCTATGCTGCACAACATGTGCATACGCAGGAACATTCCACTGCCCCAGAACATCGAGCCAGCAAATGAGGATGTTGATGATGATGATGAAGACGGTGATGGGATGGGTGCACTACCAGGCCAGGGTGCCATTGATGGACAACATGCACGTAGATCACTCATACACATTTTCTTCTGATGTACCACATGTGCACATTCAGCACTCATGTTGTAGCACTACAATAAATGATTTCAATGCACATGAAATGAGAATGTCCACTCGTAATTTGGATTTGCACACCACTATATTGTTAGATTAACAGGGGAAACAGGATTGGGATTACAATGTGAACCCCACGTGCCCACCCACCTCCCCAACGTTCCCACCCAGCAACCAGGCCAAACTGACAAACCCCACTACAGACCACACCCACCTCCCAAACGTTCCCACCCACCAATCAAGCCCAAAATGACAAACCCCACTAAAGACCAGCCCCACCTCCCCAATGTTCCCACCCACCGACCAGGCCCAAATTGACAAACCCCACTACAGACCACACCCACCTCCCCAACGTTCCCATCCATCAATCAGGCCCAAACTGACAAACCCCACTAAAGGCCAACCCCACCTCCCCAATGTTCCCACCCACCGACCAGGCCCAAACTGACTAACCCCACTAATGCCCACCCCCACCTCCCCAATGTTCCCACCCACCAACCCGGATCCCATCACAACTTGCGCACCAACAGTTCTGCAATGCACAGCCTATTTCCGGCTGCGCTTGTGCCCATGGTTGTCCCTCCCAGAGGCACCTGCCAGTCGTGATGACCTCCTACGAGACTGCTGGTCACGGAACTCGAGGGTGTGCTGCTGGCAGAGGCCACAGCAGGGTTTGTTGCTGGCACACGGCCCATGAAAGCCTGCTGGGCAACCAGCATTGTCTCAGCAATGTTGGACATAATGTTGTTGCCCTCCCTGACACGCAATGAGAACACCATGTTTGTAGTGGCAAATCGCCCGATCGCATGTTAGAGGCAGCGCACAGAGGTGGCAGTGCACTCCCGTTGCAGCCTTGCCTCTTGGAGCTGTTGATGAACAAGTTGTGTGAGACTGGCTTGGTGTTCCTCAATGCACTGTAGGCGTGCACTGAGTTCCAGGATGGAAGGTGTGGGGGAGCGCATCGGACTGTGTAGTCCCATGGGGCTGAATGTGGCCAGCTGTTCTGGTGTGGTGTTACCCCCATCATTGGCATTCTCAGGTGCGTCAGCGCCCTATACTCCTGGTGCACTTTCGACGCTAGCTGCGTCATTGTTGTTGCTTGGCCCACAGGCACTAGTGGGTGCAATAGAAGGAGCTGCAGGTATATTTGGCATTGCCACATGCAGGACTGCAGGCGCACCGGGGATGGTGGTGTCCATGTCGTGGTGTACCATCACCGTGGGGGATGCTTGTCTGCCGGCGGTGCTGGCGGTGGTGTCCTGGGATTGCCTTGTCCGACGGCCTTGTGCAGTCCCCCTTGCCGTTGACTGTTGTGCTGAGTCACTGTCGGTTGATGTGCCTGTGGGGGAATGTAGGGCATGCTGTTAGTCATGTGACAGGATTTGAATGGGGCAGTCACATGCAACACACTCCTCATGCTTCATCCACTTGCAGGTACACACATTGATGGGTGATGCACTCAGGTGTGGAGATCACGGCTTGCACACAGTTGCACGTCGTCTGCCTTTCCTGATGGTGTTGTCACATAGGGGTGTTGTGTGTGGTGGGGTCAATGGTGGATGTGTGCTGTGCCTCTGGGCCCTGGCTGGGGGTGGGGGAAGGTCAATGGTGGATGTGTTGTGTACCTCTGGGCCCTGGCTGGCTGGGGGGGGGGGTCAATGGTGGATGTGTTGTGTGCCTCTGTGCCCTGGCTGGGGGGCTGGTCAAAGGTGGAAGTGTTGTGTGCCTCTGGGCCCTGGCTGGGGGAGGGGAGGATAGTCTTCCATAATTCACACTCATGGCTTTGCACTCTGTGTACTTACTGGCCTCGCCAGGTGTGCCAGCTCCGACCTCTGATTGACCGACTCCCTCAATCCCCTCTAGGTGCATGATGCTGCTGCACCTCTCCTCCCAGGTCTGGAGCTTCAGTGGGGAAAGTGGTCCCCCTCCTGTGCCAGTGCTGTGCTGTCTGTGTGCTGCCATTCGGTTATGGACACACAGCCGCAGATTGTCCCACCGCTTGTGGCATTCCCTCACCGTGTGTACTGTGACACCAACTGTTATGCACTTCTGTGCAGCAGCTGACCAGATCTCCTTACGCTTCTTGTGTGTGCTGTGCATTTGATCTGCACTGAACAGCAGCGCCTCATTGTCCCCAATGTGCTCCATGAGCACTGTCAGTTCCGCCTCACTGAAGCGGGGTTTGCGCTGGCGGGTGGCTGGAATCCTTGATGTTATCTCAGTTGTTGTTAGTCAGCAGTCACAGGACCTGTAGGCCTTGTGGTTACTGAGGATTCCAGTGGATTGTGGTTTAAGTAATGGCCACCACTCTCTTTCCGGTTTTCGCGATCAGTGTTTCATTTTCGTATCCGGTACAAACGTGGCGGAAAGGGATGCACCGCTACCATTGTACCCGGCGCATCCATCTCCATGGGTGTTTCCATTACGGCGGTGACACCGTTTGTTCAATGGTCTGGGGCGCGCGAGCAACAAACCGTGATCACATCTTACCTCTGCATGCTTGCGGTCACGGAAACGGTGTCACCGCCTTCACGGTAAAACCGGATTCCGGATCGTCGACCTTGTAATGAAGGCCAATGTCCTAATCACACTGTGCAGGTATTACATTATCAAGTCTCCAATGGGGCATATTGGACACTATTATGTAGCATTTGTGTATCGGGCAGCTAAGAATATCTATCAGAAACATAGTTTACCTATGTCCCGGAGTATATCCATCGTTTGCAAGGTTAGTGATTGCATGCATAAGCTTACCTTATAAAGTGTTCAGGATGCCATGTCTGGCATTGGTGTGCCGCATGTTTCTCACCACGGCTGCCATTTGCAAATGTGTTTATATAGTAGAGTAATGGTGTCACAAGCTGTGCGTTTTACATCATCAAATCACTCTTGCCTCTATCTTGGAATCAGTATTTGTGTAAATGCCCAAATGGCATTCTTATGTTCCAAATAACGGTATTTAAATAGATATCCCAGCCGCTCTTCACATTGTGTTTTTGAGATAGAATAATGACATTACATGCCGATCGTGTTATGTCTGCTGGTCATCCACGGAATAAGTGTTCCTTTGTATGCCCGAGTCAGTGGCGTGGTTATATTTGAAATATTAATATTTGAATATGAGTGTGAAAATATTTCAGCACCATCTTTTCTTCTAGGTAACAAAGGGTTTATATAATATGTCAGCATATTAAAAATATTTTGGACAGTAGCATCTATAGGAGTTCATTATAGATAATATTATGACTTATTCGTTAGGAGTGTCTGTTAATAATGTAACAATCTTATGAGCTCGAAAATCAACTGTTTGAATTGAAGCGTTAAATGAGTATGGTGTTTCCACCTCTCCAAAAACCATGGTTATGGAGTTGTATTACATTGGTCAATGTTGCTAAGTTGCTATCAAGATTAAACTGTCCCAATCTAATATTTTAGATAGGATATTAGATGTGTATGTCCTAAGACTCTTAGAAGACATACAAAGAAGTGTGAGCATTTATAATCCTGTAAAGTTCACAAGTCTTATTCCAATAATCTGAGTCTATTACCCCTTAAACACCTGAAAGTCCTGTAATAAGAAGTCAACATTAACCAGTTTTACAAGATGGCTGTGCAATTCTCATAGTGGGCATTCACAATGTGCTCTCTTGGTCGGTCTCAAGTTAATGATTCCGTTGTGGCAACACTACTACAGAAAAATGTGCATTTTGTGTTCCGTGTTAAGTCCATCATATACAGTTCTGATTCTGCATATCACACTTGCTTCCATTTGCCACAATTTTAGTTCTCTGTAGCCTCCAATATACCAATGTCATTGCGGGGGGCAGAGCCCCGCTGCCGAGTGGAGCTGGCTGTGGTGCGATGAAGAACCCGGCAGGCAGTCCGGAGCATGATCCAGACGGAAACTGGAATAGAAGCCAAAGAGAATGAAAACAACATGGCTGACGAGCCACATGACTTTGTGGAGTCTGCAAGGCAGAGCGGAGCTGGCCCCGAGGGAAGGCGTGACCATGCAGAGGATGTGGTGGGTCTGGAGCCCAAGAAACAATGCTGAACCCTGCAAGCGAGAGAGGAACGAGGCCCCCGCTCACACTATGTGAAACCAGAGAGAGCACATTATAGTAGAGAGATGAAACACTCCCACTTGCATTAAGGAGGGGATGCCCAGGAGCTGGGGAGAATGCCAGTATAACTGGATCGAAGCCTCCTCAGTGGAGCAGTACCTGCTATGGAGAAGCTTGCTCACAATAGGGTGGGCACAAAGACCAGACCATGAGAACAGGTGAAGGAACGAAGCGTCTAGATGCCTACGAGGGGCAACCAGGTCCAGAGAGAGAGATGGACATAAATAATAAGAGTGGTTGTGGAAGCCCTAAACACCAGAGACTTGAAGTCAGCTAAATGGTTCAAAGCTGCACATAAAAACCAAGAGAAAGTTATACTAGGAGGGGAGACACATACCCCTATGAATCAAGTGATAAACTGGGAACAAGAGAACCAAGGGAGCTAGGAGGGCCCTATAAAGGTCGTGAGAAATCATCCCAAGGGGAAACGAGAATGCAATATACCTTCATCTATGATCACTGAGAGGATTTACCTTTTTTGGAACTTGAGAGTTTATCCTATATACCTGAAGAAACCCTTATCATTATTTGGAACTCTGACAAGATGCACTCAACATCATAAAGTCAGAAGACCTGCCTCCCAGAGGCGTTGCTAGAGGGGGGCTGAGGGGGCTATAGCCCCGGGTCTTTTAGCTGTAGCCCCAGATAGAAGCTAAGAAGCTACAACCAAAAGGCTATAGCTAGCCCCGGATCCCGACATTCTCAACATTAGCATAGCCCGAGACCTATTCCAGACCTAGCAACACCCTTGCTGCCTCCTATTAAATAATTGTGGGAACTGAAACTGAGAGAGAGTCCTTCAATATTGGACTGGGCCATGGAGATGTTTCACCTGCACAGGTTTATCTACAAGAGGTATTTCTGACCGCACCCGCAGGTAGGCTCAGGTGGAACAAAAATAGGAGGGATGAACTACTGAGAAAGACTGTTCAATGTAGTCCACATGAATTCAAGGCTATATTGTCAGGGACAGGGCAGCAGAGTTCCATTTCAAGGGAGTTTGGGTCATTATTGTCCAATCTGTCATTGGTGTTTACCTGGGCAGCGGGCAAAAGAAGGGAAGTAGCAAGGATGGTTTGGTTTGACCAGGAATGTACCAGAGACAAGTCTCATTTACTCTTAGTATTGAAAAATCCTCTGGCCACCAAAAACTCTGTTATTTGAGCAAGGTCCCTTTTCAAGAAGCTTTTGACCAGGTGAACAAGGCTAATTGAAAATAAGGCATGGGACACATGGGTCAGAGCTTCCCAGGATAATGACATAAAAGTGTTTTGGGAAATTGCAAATCATGGCCTGTTTTACAAATTTAATCAGAGGGTCCCGGTATCTAATGTACCAGATCTGGCTTGATTGGACCACTTCGCATCTTTATATAGTGCACATCGAGGGGAAGAGAATTGTCGTCCTGCTACGTTGGGTAGTACAGGGAACTTGGAGCCCACTCGCTCAACTCTGTCATACTAAAAGAACAGCAAGAGAACACTGTGCATGACACCTGGTATCATTCCAATACCACATCGAAGGTATGAGAGATTTTATGCGCTCAGACAACCGTATCAAATGTACCCTCGAACTGATGTGGTAGACATGAGCTTGCAGATGCCACTGGATATAGAAGAGCTAGAAGTAAAGTATGACAGATGTCAAGTGACGTCACAAAGAGAGAAGATACACAGACGCACAGAATCAGATGCATGGATGTCTGAAGAATGATGTAACTGAAGCAATGAAGTAAACATATATGCGAATATGAAGGAAGCCATATACACGTAGAAGATAAGTGACAAGAGATGTAGATGTATCTATGCAGAAATGCAAGGTAGATAGGACCAAGTTGAAGCTAAATAAAACAGCAGGATAGTGAAAATCGACAAAAGTACAATAAAGGAGCAAAGAGAATATTATTGTGCAGACTTGGAAATTGTTTGAAGAATTGTTTTTACGAAATGGGTGGCGATTGATGGGGCTTGCCCAAATAGATTGCTGTGATATAATTCATTAAAGTAACAGCAGAATAAAAGGGCCGGTAAGTATTGACAGTTAAAAATGGCTTGTCATCATAGAGCACACTCCTCTTTTACATTTGTGCAAAACATTACCGAGGTGCACACCCAAGATTAGGAAATCGAATGCTGAATGGGTAAGAGGCATGACTGACAAAATGTTCATGCCTTGGCCTCAAGAGGGTTCCCTATCAAGAACAGTATTGCGACACATGACAACATACTTACATGCTGTGTACACAGGGAAGAAGCTACAAAAAAGGTTAGCTATTCTGGAGCTATAGAAAATGTATCAGAGAGAGAGAGAAGACCCATACTAGAGGGAGTGGATGCTTAATCAGTATGAATGAGAGGGCACAGAGCCCTCGGCTCCTTTTTCCCTTCTTAAAACAAGAGTACAGACACTGAGAAACAAGGATTCTATCCTCTAAAGGAGTTAAAAGCAGCGGCAGGGTATATTAATCTAATATATGCACCACCTGCTTATTGCAGTGAAGATAGTGCAGAGCAAAGTAAGATTAAAGAACGCAAATATATGTCCAGACCTAGTAAAAATGAGGAGCTTAAAGAGAGAAGGGACAGACTGATAGGAATCGAAGAAGAGTCCAAGAGACAAAGAGAAGAGAAAGATAAAACTAGTGAAATAGCAATTGTACAGAATGAATGGATGGGAGGATAAATATTACTCAAGTTAGACAGAAAGGGTATAGACGAAGTTACAAAAAGAGAAAAAAAGAGGACCGGGAAAGAAAGAAAAAAGAACGAGAAAGAACATACAAAGATGAGAAGGAAAAAGAGAGTAAGTGAAAGGAAGAACATAGGAGATACAAAGAACAGGTAAAGGAGAGAGAGAGAAAAGATGGGAAGACAAAGATATATGAGGAAATAGAAACACAGAGATTGAAAGAAAGATGTTTGCAACAAATTTGAGAGGAAGAAGAGAAGAGGGAAATGAGAAGACAAGAAGAGGAAGAACAAAAGAACATGAGACGAAGTAGAGGACAAAGGGCAGACAAAATAAATCACATTGTTAATAGATGTTGTAAGGAACTCATGGTGGCAACAGAATAGACAGACACAATTGATCACAGTTCAAGGATGTTTATTAAACTGTATAGGTAGGTTGGAAAAATGCCTAATCTAAACCTAAATCTAAGATGGGAGCAAGCAACGACCATCAAATAATAATAAGGCAGTACTATTGGTGTCTTGTCAAATAAAAGGGCCTATACTAATAAAAACGTTTTGCCATTCCTTACAACTAGATACAAAAAGAGTGTGGGATAGTTTTACCATGAAAGAAAGAAGTGTTCACAAATGATAAGTCAGGATGTTATTGCCAGGGTCTCCCTTCCCCATGTTTTGAGCACGGGACAAGGTGGGACTCCTGAGCCTAGTACACTCTCAAGCTTTCCCAGCACGAGACTACAGTTCTGTTCTCAGATATCATGTTCTTCGGTGGTTAAGTCTCTTTTCTACAAAAAGCCTCTTGTCTCTGTGGAACTGGTGGGTGCAAAATAATAAAACAAAAAGTTTGTTTCTGTTTGTACAGTGGGTAATGGCTTTTCACCCCTGTATCCTCCTCGTCTGGGCTCAGATCCCTCTCGAATAGCAGCCTCCATCTGTTGGGTTCACTACGGCTTTTAATCACAAGATTTCTCCTTTAGCATTCACAAATTTTAATGTATGTTTGGACAATCCACGGTGGACATCCCTCTGCCTGGTTCACTCTTTTCAACACAATGTTCATTGGGGCATCATGCTTTGCCCCCATTCTGTCGGCATCTCCGGTGGGTGCACTCTTGCCAAACAAACAGTTCCTTCTCCTTTCTCACTATGCAGGTTTCGTCTCCCTTAGCTTTCCAATTACATGCCGGTCAAAGACTTTCAACTGTACAGGGGGGTTTTTCTAGACCCCTGTATGACCACTTTGACCTCCTCCAATGTACACTCTTGCGGCTCTTCTAGGGCCTTCTGGTATCGATAGTTTCACCAATAGGGGAATCACCCAGAGTGAGCACCCATGCGGTGCCGGACCGCTCTGCAGCTGGTTTTCCCCTTAATTTGCCACTCGCAACTTTTGCTCGGTTTCTTATCGGTCCTCCCTTTGACTCACCGGCTGTGAAGAACCACTTGTCTTTTCTTGTCTCTGAAGTCAAGGACTTTACCACGATAGCAAGCGTCTCTCCCGGTCCTAATTATCAGTGTAGGAGGTATACATGTACCGTTGATATCTACTGCATCACACGCTGGCTATTGTTTGCGGTTTTATGATTCCTTTCATGGAGGCGTTGTGGGGCTGGGTCAAAAAGGGCAAGGTTGCATCTCTCCTTGTCACCCTTTCGATTCTCACCTCTTTTCTCCTCCTCTTGAACTTCTGCCCTGGGATAGCTGTCTCGTTGTGCGGTTTGCCTTGCTCATAGTGTGCTCTCGTGCTCCACCTTTTATCCCTCTGGGGAAGGGAAGGAGCCGTCAGGTGTGTGTGGTTCTGACTTTACCTGACCCTTGTGTTGGGACATGTCAGGTAAACGGCTCAGTGTTAGTCCGTTGTCTCTCAAGGTGTATGATAGAGGTTGTGTCGGAAAAGGGGGTGGGTGTAGAGTGTCTGAGTATCCTACATGGTAGGATGGGGAAAAGTTGTTATAAGAAGGGGGATACTGCGTCTCACCCGTCGGTGTCCCACCTCTACTCCCTCAGGACCCCTCATCCAGGTGGTCCTCCTGCACTGAACTGGATCCAATAGTGTTGGCCGTGTCCCGGCCACCTGGATGATAGATCCCTGGGACATGTCGGGAGACACCTTCAGGTTTCTCACATACCCTTCCTCCATGAGATGTAGCCACATTTATTTCACAGGGGAAACGGAAAATAAAATCTACATTTCCCTGGTCTTTTCCTTTTCCGTGTTCTACAGTGAAACAGTAGTGTTGTAGGTTGCATGACCCTCGGGTTGGAGTCTTTGCATTGGTTAATCCAAACTAGGTGTGAGTGATCTGTAACAAGTGTGAACTTTCATTCTAATAGGTAGTATTTAAGATGTATAATGGACGACTTGATGGCCAGGGCCTCTAGTTGCAACACAGATTAAGCATGTGACTAGTAAATAATATGGGGTGTTCCAATCCATCGCAAACCTGGGACAGGATGGCACCCAACCCTGTAAGGGAGTCCTCCGTCTGTAACAAAAACTCCTCACAGAAGTCGACTACCTTCAGGATTGGGTTCTGACACAGAGTCGGTTTCAAGGTCTTATAACATATTGCATCCTCGTAATTCCAATGAAGTTTCTGATGTTCGGCATTCTTAGGTTTATCTGTCAGCCGGGCTGTTTTGTCCAAAAGGTTGGGGATAAACCTACGGTAATATCCTATTAATGCAAGAAAAGCTCTAAGATCTCTTTTGGTCTTGGGAGTTGGTGTATCTAAGATGGCTTTTACCTTCTCATGTTGGGGCTGTACATTCCCATTCCCTATAAAGAAGCCAAGGTATTTTACGGCTGGCTAGGCCATTCTGCACGTTTCTGAGGACTTTCATGATGGTGTAAATATGGACTTCCCGATACCCTGACCTTAAAACCCTACGCAACAACAAGAGATTAGCAGAAGGCCACTGGAAAAAAGCCCCCATAGACAAGAACAAAACCTTTTTTAGCAACTACTCTTCAACTTTGCCCCTATCTCAACTACCAAAGTTCTGAGTATCATCACAAGCCGCAAACCCTCCAAATGTCAAGGAGATATTTGTCCAGCCTCACTCATCAAAGGATGTGCCGCTGAACCTTTAATCAAAATGCTAATAAACACTTTCTTCAAAACAAACATTGTCCCCACCAAACTAAAAGATTCCCGGGTTCTCCCTTTACTAAAGAAACCCACACTTGACCCCAGCATCCCCACTAACTACAGACCAATAACAACGGTTCCTTTTCTCCTCAAAACACTGGATCGAGCAGCCTACCTGCAAATCCAAAAACACCTAGAAACCTTCGACCTCCTAGGCCTCCGCCAATCTGGCTCCCGGCCAGGGCATGGCACCAAAACTGCTCAACTCAATCTTAAAATTCAAATGGATGAATTTAAAGATAACAGCAAACTAGCCCTCCTCTTGCTACTGGACCTATCAGCAGTCTTCAACATGATTGACCATAACACACTTTGCAATCACCTTGCAACGACTGCCCACTTCGCTCCTGATGCCATACTCTGGATACATTCCTTCCTTACCAACATGACAATGAGGGTATTCTCACCCTTCGCATCAGCCCCACCCACCGCAGTCTCATGCGGAGTGCCACAATGCTCATGCGTCTCACCCACACTTTACAACATATTCACCATACCACTGCTCGACCGCCTTGATGATTTGGGTGTCACCTATACCAACTACTACTAACAGGCGAACATGACCTTGACTCCAAACCCTCAACCAAATCCACCAAATGATCAAGGCCTGGATGGTCCAACATGGTCTATGTCTTAATGTTGAAAATACAGAGCTTCTCCTTAATGGCCCACAGAACGCTATAAATAAACTTGTCATCCTTTACAATTGATGGCAATACCATCAATGTATCTAAGGAAGTAAAAACTCTTGGCATCTATCTTGAGTCAGACCTCATGCTAAAGAGGCAACTTAATGCTACTGTCATGGCCACTGGGCAAGGACCACTAGTTCCATCATACAAAGGGTCCAGGTGGACACAGTCCTGGCGCCTTTGGCTCCAGGCTCATGAGAAAGTGTGCTCTGCACATTTCATTTCTGGTGCATGTGTTATTTCCTCTTCTGTAGGGCCCCCACGTGCATCCAGATTGGGCGTGGCCATAGGAAAACATTGGGCTGCACGTTCAGCAACCGTTGGGAGTGGCAAGGCGGGGCCACAAAGTGGAGCCAAGGGGGCGTGGTCAGGCCAGGCTATTTAAGCCTGCCCACCCGCATGCAAGGGCTTTGTGTTAGTCGGCGTATTGCAGCGTAACGCTCACTGCTGAATGAAGCACTCTTACCTGCTTTCAGCAATGCCATCGTTTGAAGAGCAGCTTACCTGACTCCAGCAACATCATCTCCAGCATGCATCTTACCGGATTCCAGCAGTCATCACAGTCGGAGCGCATCCTCACCTGTTCCGGGCATCTAAGATAGGCGGGAGCTCTTCTCATCCAGAATTCTCACGAATCCATCCATCCAGCAACCTCCGGCAGGCCTTCGATAGCTGCCCCTCGTCAGATGTCACAAGGCCATCCCTGCAGGAGAAAAGTACAAACAAGATTAGAAACAACATAAAGGGCCTCATTACGAGTATGGAGGCAGCCATGCCCTTAATAAGGGCATGTCTGCCTCCATAAAGAGTTCCAGCTCCGGGTTGCTTCAATGAGGAATAACCGGGACATTCCAACATTGGAGGACCCAGCAATTCCTCTTTGAAGAAACCCATCCCCATTCCCATTTGAGCTCAGATAGGGCTCAAATGGGTATGGGAGGGAGCAAATAACGGGCCTGTTAATTATGGGCCCATTATTAGCTCCCTGGTCCCCTTATGGGACCCGCTAAGGACGTCTAGTCTCACAGACGTTCTGAGCGGGTCCCGCAAGGGAACCTGGTAATCGGGCATCCCGTAATGAACGGTGCCGATCCGAAACCGACGCCCTTCATTACGGGAGCACCTGTCTCATAATGAGGCCCAAAGACTTTACGCTAAGGTCGTGCGCAGCAGCACATTTCTCGCGCTTGAACTTAGAACCAAACTTACCTTCTACTTGAGACATCGTAAACTCCTCTGGCCCCCATTTGAACTTGCTTCCAATAAAGCGACTCTGCTGGGTCCTTCCCCACCTATTGGGGAGAAGGAAAGACATTACCAGGATTACAGACAATAATCACGGAAAAAAGACATTGCAAAAGGATACAGACAATAATCATTGTTGAGAAACACTTACCTTAGAAGTGGATCAGCCAAAGCCGGTCTGGGCTACCACGCACATGGACCAGTGAAGGAACTAGGTCCATTAAAGTTTCCCTGCAGATGAGAAGCAGGACAGAGAGCTCAACCTCATAAATAAACAGAGGCAGTGCCAGCAACCAGCACAGCCCACACTACAGGAGCAGGGGAAGAAGCCTGATCCAAGGGAGCCAAGTCCAGGGAGGGCTCCAACCATGCCCCAACATCTCAGCAGAGACCAGGTGAGCATAACAGAACAACAAGCCACTCTGAATCTCTGCCTGGGCATTATGGAGACTTTGGAAACTGACCAGTTGGCCCAATTTCTGGTGGAACTGTGGGCCGAAGTACATGCCTCCAGACAAGAAACCAATGCCTTAAGAAGGGACCTTATTGTAGCCCGAGAACAAACTGATGACTTGGCAAGGCAGATGCATCAGACACACGCAGGGCAGGTTCCGTTACCTGGAATTGCACAGACTCCTCGCCGCAGCCATCCCCATCAGTTCAAGTGGTTCTCCCAGGGGCAGTGCCACTGGACCCACCCGAACGTTTTACCAGCGATCCTAACAGTATGCCATATTCATTAACCAATGACGCCTTCACTTTTTATGCCATCCTTGGGCCTTTCCTAACGATAGCGCAAGAGTCGCTTTTGTACTTTCCTACTTGGGCGGCAGCGCAGTGGACTGGTCAATACCATTAGTAAACCAGGATGATCCTCTACTCCGAAACTTTGGAGAATTCCAACAGCAACTGGAGAAATTGTTTGCTAGAAACACCGAAGGACAAGCCCTGGATAACAAACTTTTGTCCCTCAGACAGGGAAACTATGATCTGCTGACTTATATTGCTACCTTTAATCATCTAGTATCACAGACGAATTGGCCAGAAGAGAAGAGGACCACACTGTTTTATCGAGGATTGCGTAGTGAACTAAAGGATGTTCTAGCCCAAGTGGTCAATCCTCTGGAATGCTGTGTGGAGTACATCAATCTGACAGTACAGCTGGACCATATGCTGCAGGGATGAAATATGGATTGCACAAGAACTGAAGGGGGGTCAGTCTATATGCGACCCCGGGACAATCCAATCAAAGCCCACGAACCAACCAAGCCAATGCAGATCGGGGGATTACGGGCTCCTATCTCCAAGGTGGAGAGAGTAATGAGGAGACAACACCAACTCTGTTTATACAGCGGAATAGCAGGACATTTCCTGCGGGAATGCCCAGTAAAACCCCCCAAGAGAATAGTAGGTGCAACAGATAATGGCAATGAAGGGAAAGAACAAAACCCGGAAAACTCCAACGCCCAACAAGTGTAGAGGTCCACTTGTTGAGCGAAAAGAAGGAATCTGTACAGACTTCACATCAGGTCATCCAGGTACTCTTGGTCAACCACCAACAACCATCAAAGGTGCATGCCTTGGAGCTATATATTGATAGCAGAGCAGTGGGAAATTATATTGATCAAGATCTGGCTGCACGAATAGGCCTTCCCCTCCAGCAAAAGCTACTATCGGAAAACATCACAGCAGTGAATGGTTCTCAGTTGTTATCCGGCCCAGTGACGCAACATACCGACAAAGTCATGCTGATGTGTCAGGATGGTCATCGAGAAGAC
The DNA here is from genome assembly GCF_040938575.1 of Ambystoma mexicanum. Lineage (NCBI taxonomy): Eukaryota > Metazoa > Chordata > Amphibia > Caudata > Ambystomatidae > Ambystoma > Ambystoma mexicanum. Next base: position 872,489,268 of record NC_090930.1, read on the forward strand.
ATCTCTTTCGATCTTATTGGGGCTCCTCAGTTAAAGATGATCTTAGGAATGCCTTGGCTGGAAACCCATAACCCCAGGATTGACTGGCGAACACGATGCTGACCTTTCCTCAAGAATGTGCCAATAGCTGCTACCGCAAAAGCATGAAGAGCCAAGAACTTAAGATGAAATCTATCCTGGTGCTCTCTGGTTCCCTACCCCCTGAATATCTGGATTACCTGGATGTATTCCAAAAGGAGCAAGCAAACACCCTGCATCCACATAGACCTTACGATTGCCAGATCGATCTGGTGTCCGGAGCACAAATCTCCTGCAGTGGAATTTACGCCTTAACAGAGCAAGAAAACCAGCATCTGAAGTCTTCCCTGGATCAGTATCTAGCTAAAGGATTCATCCACCCGTCTAAGTCTCCTGCCTCCTTGGCTCTCTTTTTTGTGCCAAAGAAAGAGGGAGACTTAAGAACTTGTATAGATTACAGAGCACTAAACCAAATCACAGTAAATAACAGAACTCCTCTGCCACTCATTCCGGAGCTGCTAGACCAGGTGAAAAATTCGCAAATCTACGCTAAACTGGACCTACGAGGAGCCTACCACCTTGTAAGAGTAAAAAAGGAGACAAGTGGAAAATGGCATTCCGAACCAAATACAGACTTTTCAAATATCAGGTCATGCCCTTTGGGTTATGTATTTGGATTATGTAATGCACCGGCAGCGTTCCCATTCTTCATGAACAATGTGCTTCATGAATTGTTGGACGTTTGCGTACTCGTTTACATTGATGACATCCTTATCTACTCAACGTCCAAGGAGGATCATGTTGGCCATGTAAGGGCAGTTCTGGAGAAGCTTCATCAGCACCGCTTATTTGCCAAATTAGAAAAATGCTTCAGCGATGTCACAGAAGTTGAGTTTAAGGGCTTTATGATTACCCCACGAGGAGTTCACATGGACACATGCAAGGTGGATACTATTCTTCAGTGGCCATCCCCAACATCTGCAAAAGAAGTACAAAGTGTGCTCGGATTTGCCAATTTTTACCAACGGTTTATTCCAAGGTTTTCGCAAATTGTTCATCCAATCAACTCCCTACTGAGAAAAAAATATATTCTTCTGGTCCTCCAAAGCAGAAAAAGCCTTCCAGGATTTGAAACTTGCCTTCAACACAGCACCAGTTCTTCGGCATCCCTGACCCGACCTGCCATATGTGGTCGAAACAGACGCTTCCAGCGTAGCCATGGGAGCAGTATTATCACAAAAGGACCCGGACATGGGACAATTACATCCCATAGGATTTTGGTCCCGTAAGTTTTCTGCACCAGAATTAAACTTTGCAATCACTGACAAGGAACTTCTTGCAATCAAAGGAGCCTTAAAAACCTGGAGACACTACCTCCTAGGTACAAGACATACGGTCACAGTTATGACAGATCAGAGTAATCTGCAATACTTGAAAACTGCCGAGGTCCAATCTTTGTGACAGCTTCGCTGGGCTCTCTTGTTTGCTGAATACGATTTCATCATTACTTACAGACCTGGAATACGTAATGGAAAAGCAGATGCCCTGTCCCGCATAGGTGAGGACAAAGAAGCTTTCACAACATCTGAGCTAGTGGCCATTATTCCCGAACAACGGATCCAAAACCAGATCGCCGCAACCACCTGTTGGGAGGACTTAAAGACCGATCTCCAATCTCGGATTAACCAAACAGCTCAACAGGAGTGGTTGGATAAGGGAGACCAATACACCATCAAAGATGATCTACCTTATTTTCAAGGAAGACTATATATTCAGGACAAGAAAATGCAAAACCAAATAATAACAAACTATCACAAACCATTAGTGGAAAGACATCCAGGGACTGCCCAGACTCGGGCCAAAATTCAAAAGAGCTATTGGTAGCCAACCTGGAGAAAAGACATTGCCCAATTCATTGCGACATGTTGTGTCTGCGTGCAACACAAATCCCAGAAGTTAAGTCCTGCAGGGTTACTGCGTCCATTGACTGTACTGCCAGTGTCATGGCATACATTGTCTATGGACTTTATTATCGTTCTTCCTCCCTGCGACGGGTTTAACACGATTCTGGTCATTGTAGACTTATTCTCCAAGATGGCACATTTTATTCCATTGAGGGGCCTTCCCACTGCTTCCGCTCGTGCCACTGTATTTTTGTAGCAAATTGTCAAGATACATGGGTTCCCGTCCGTATTGATTTCAGATCGTGGAACACAATTTCTCTCAGCTCTCTGGAGAAGATGCAGTAAGGTAGCCAAAATTGGCCTTCGGTTATCTATTAGTCACCATCCCCAAACTGATGTTCAAAAGGAACAGAAAAATCAGACCATGGAGGATACCTGAGATGTATGTTGCAACAACTGAGGAGTCCTGGAAAAGTATCCTCTGGTTAATCAAATTTGCCTACAATAACTCTATACACACTAGCACTGGACAAACCCCACTTTACATCATGTATGGTGGCATCCTCAAAAGTCCTCCTTTGATCCACATGCCGAACTGCAAATGCCAGAAATTACCACATTGCATAAGAACATGGGCCTCATTAGGACCCTGACGGAATGGATTTAATGGTGCCGGTAAAGGTGCCGGTGCCATTAAACCCATTCCGCCCTATTACGAGGTCCCCTTGCGGGAACCACTCTGGACGTCTGGTCAGTCCAGACGTCATTTGCACATTCCGTGAGGGGACCAGGGAGCTAACAACGGGCCTGTTATTAACGGGCCCGTTGTTAGCTCCCTCCACATTCCCATTGAACCCTATGGGGGCTCAAAGGAATGGGGATGGGTACATTGAATGCCGTTCATTCAAGGAACCCGGACCCGGACTCGAGTTTGGAGGCAGCCATGCCCTTTTTAAGGGCATGGCTGCCTCCAAACTCGTAATGAGGCCCCATTATTCGAACCCTTAAAGAGGTGGTAGAAAACCTGACCAGAGCCAAAGAACAACTGAAAAAGTTTGCAGACCGACATCGAAGGGAGGCCCCGCATTACCAAGTCGGAGATAAGGTATGGTTGGCATCCAAGAACACTTCACTGAAAGGACTCTGAGCCTTCCATCCCAGGTACCTGGGACCTTATCCCATCAATGCCATCATTAAACCGGCTGCCATGAAATTGGATTTACCAGCCAATATGCAGATCCATCCGGTATTCCAAGTTTCTGTCCTGAAACCAATGAAACCAGATTCTCGGATTAAAGCACCACCCAAGCCTGATATCATAGAAGGAGAACCGGAATACAAAGTCAAAGCCATTCCGGATTCCAAATCGATCTAAACTGTACTACCTGATGGACTGGGAGGGTTATGGACCTCTAGACCACACATGGGAACCTGTTGACTTCGTCCATGCCCCACGGCTAATCGGACAATTCCATCATAACAATCCCACCAAACCAAGACCTGGGGAAGAGCGCCCGTGAGAGGGGCCTTGAGGGGGAGTGCTGTCATGGCCACTGGGCAAGGACCACTAGTTTCATCATACAAAGGCTCCAGGTGGACCCAGTCCTGGCGCCTTTGGTGCCAGGCTCATGACAAAGTGTGCTTTGCACACTTTATTTCTGGTGCACTTGTTATTTCCTCTTCTGCAGGGCCCCCACGTGCATCCAGGTCGAGCGTGGCCATAGGAAAACATTGGGCTGCGCATGCAACATCCTCTGGGAGTGGCAAGGTGGGGCCACAAGGTGAGCCAAGCGGGAGTGGCTGGGCCAGGCTATTTAAGCCTGCCCCGCCCTCATGCAAGCGCTTCACGTTACTCTGCTTATAGCAGCGTAATGCTCACCATCGCCTGAAGCGCTCTTACCTGCTTTCAGCAATACCATCGTTTGAAGCGCAGTTTACCTGAATCCAGCAACATCATCTCCAGCGCGCATCTTACCTGATTCCAGCAATATCATTGCCTGAGCGCATCTTACCTGATTCCAGCAATATCAACGCCCGAGCGCATCTTACCTGACTCCGGCAATCCCATCGCCTGCAACGCATCTTACCTGATTCCAGCAGTCAGCGCAGTCGGAGCGCATCCTCACCTGTTCCAGGCGTCTAAGCTGCGCGGGAGCTCTTCTCGTCCAGCATCCTCGCGAATCCATCCAACCAGCAACCGCTGGCAGGCCTTCGGATAGCTGCCCCTCGTCAGATGTCGGCAGGCCATCCCTGCAGGAGAAAAGGACAAACAACATAAAGGGCATCATTACGAGTATGGAGGTGCCATGGTGCTATTAGCCTCATGGCTACCCCATACCGCATACTGGGTCTGGGTTCCCTCAATGGGGACTTACCGGGTCATTCCAACTTTGGAGGACCCGGTATTTCCCCATTCACGGAACCCATCCCCATTCCCATTCGAGCCCCCATAGGGCTCAATGGGAATGGGGAGGGAGCTCCGTTGTTAGCTCCCTGGCCTTTAGCGGCTCCCGCTAAGGGACCACGTAATGCGGCGGTAAGGGGTTAATTGCACTGGCATCCTTACCAGCGCCATTAACCCCTTGCCGCTGACCTCGTAATGAGGCCCAAAGACTTTACGTTAAGGTTGCGCACAGCACATTTCTCGCACTTGACCTTAGAACCAAACTTACCTTCTACTTGAGACATTGTAAACTCCTCTGGCCCCCATTTGGTCTTGCTCAAATACCATGACTCCGCTGGGACCTTCACCACCTATTGGGGAGAAGGAAAGACATTACCAGGGTTACGGACAATAATCACGGAAAAAATAGATTGCAAAAGGATACGGACAATAATCATTGTTGAGAAACACTTACCTTAGAAGTGGATCCGCCACAGCAGGTCTGGGCTAGCACGCACATGGACCAGTGAAGGAACTAGGTCCATTAAAGGTGCCCCTGCAGATGAGAAGCAGGACGGAGAGCTCATCCTCATAAATAAACAGGGGCAGTGCCAGCAACCTTCGCAGCCCACACTATAGGAGCTGGGGAGGAAGCCTGATCCAAGGGAGCCAAGTCCAGGGAGGGCTCCAACCGTGCCCCAACGTCCCCGCAGAGACCAGGTGAGCATAACAGAACGCAAAGCCTCTCCAAATCTCTGCCTGGGCATTATGGAGACTTCAGAAACTTACCAGCTGGCCCAATTTCTGGTGGAACTATGGGCTGAAGTGCATGCCTCCAGACAAGAAACCAATGCCTTAAGAAGTGACCTTATTTTAGCCCGAGAACAAACTGATATCTTGGCAAGGCAGATGCTTCAGACACACGCAGGGCAGGTTCCGTTACCTGGAATTGCACAGACTCCTATGCCGCAGCCATCACCACCAGTTCAAGTGGTGCTCCCAGGGGCAGTGCCACTGGCCCCACCCAAATATTTTACCACCGATCCTAACAAGTATGCCATATTCATGAACCAATGTCGCCTTCACTTTTTATGCCATCCTGGGGCCTTTCCTAACGATAGCGCAAGAGTCGCTTTTGTACTTTCCTACTTGGGAGGCAGCGCAGTGGACTGGTCGATACCATTAGTAAACCAGGATGATCCTCTACTGCGAAACCTTGGAGAATTCCAACAGGAATTGGAGAAATTGTTTGCTAGACACACACAAGGACAAGCTCTGGCTAACAAACTATTGTCCCTCAGACAGGGAAACCATGATCTGCTGATTTATATTGCTACCTTTAATCATCTAGTAGCACAGACGAATTGGGCAGAAGAGAAGAGGACCACATTGTTTTATCGGGGAATGCGTTGTGAACTAAAGGATGTTCTAGCCCAAGTGGTCAATCCTCTGGAATGCTGTGCGGAGTACATCAATCTGACAGTACAGCTGGATCATAGGCTGCAGGACCGAAAAATGTATTGCACAAGAACTGAAGGGAGGTCAGTCTATATGCGACCCTGGGAAAATCCAATCAAAGCCCATGAACCAACCAAGCCTATGCAGATCGGGGGATTACGGGCTCCTATCTCCAAGGTGGATAGAGAAAACAGGAGACACCAATAACTCTGTTTATACTGCGGAAGAGCAGGACATTTCCTCCGGGAATGCCCAGTAAAACCCCCAAGAGAATAGTAGGTGCAACGGATAACGGCAATGAAGAGAAAGAACAAAACCCGGAAAACTCGAACGCCCGACAACCGTAGTGGTCCACTTGTTGTGCGAAAAGAAGGAATCTGTACAGACCTCACATCTGGTCATCCCCATACTCTTGGTCAACCACCAACAACCATCAAAGGTACATGCCTCGGAGGCATATATTGATGGCTGCACGAATAGGCCTTCCCCTCCAGCAAAGCAACAATTCGGAAAACATCACAGCAGTGGATGGTTCTCAGTTCTCATCTGGCCCAGTGACGCAAAATACCGACAAAGTCATGCTGATGTGTCAGGATGGTGATCGGAAAGACATCTCTTTCGATCTTATTGCGGCTCCTCAGTTCCAGATGATTTTAGGAATGCCTTGGCTGGAAACCCATAACCCCAGGATCGACTGGCGAACACGAGAGCTGACCTTTCCTCAAGAATGTGCCAATAGCTGCTATCACAAAAGCTTGAAGAGCCAAGAACTCAAGACGAAATCTATCCTGGGGCTCCCTGGTTCCCTACCCCCTGAATATCTGGATTACCTGGATGTGTTCCAAAGGAGCAAGCAAACACCCTGCCTCCACATATATCTTACAACTGCCAGATCGATCTGGTGTCCGGAGCACAAATCCCCTGCAGTCGAATTTACGCTCTAACAGAGCAAGAAAACCAGCATCTGAAGTCTTACCTGGATCCGTATCTAGCTAACAGATTCATCCACCCATCTCAGTCTCCTGCCTCCTTGGCTCTCTTTTTCGTGCCAAAGAAAGAGGGAGACTTAAGAACTTGTACAGATTACAGAGCACTAAACCAAATCACAGTAAATAACAGATATCCTCTGACACTCATCCCGGAGCTGCTAGACCAGGTGAAAAATGCTCATATCTACACTAAACTAGACCTACGATGAGCCTACCACCTTGTGAGAGTCAAAAAGTGAGACGAGTGGAAAACGGCATTCCAATCCAAATACAAACTTTTCGAGTATCAGGTCATGCGTTTTGGGTTATGTAATGCACCAGTGGTGTTTTAATTCTTCATGAACAATGTGCTTCATGGATTGTTGGACATTTGCGTACTCGTTTCCATTAATAACATTCTTTTCTACTCAACGTCCAAGGAGGATCATGTTGGCCATGTAAGGGCAGTTCTGGAGAAGCTTTGTCAGCACCGGTTATTTGCCAAATTAGAAAAATGCTTCTTCCATGTCACGGAAGTTGAGTTTTTGGGCTTCATGCTTACCCCGTGAGGAGTTCACATGGACACACGCAAAGTGGATGCTATCCTTCCGTCGCCATCCCCAACATCCCAAAAAGGAGTACAAAGTGTGCTCAGATTTACCATTTTTACTGATGGTTTATTCCAAGGTTTTCGCAAATTATTCATCCAATCAACTCCCTACTTTAGAAAAAATATTACAATCTTCTGGTCCTGCGAAGCAGAAAACGCCTGCCAGGCTTTTTTTTTAAAAAAAAACTTTATTTTTGCATTTTGGTGGTACATGCATACATAAGAAGCCCAAACTGTGGGCTGCAAACCTGCCGCCTTTGCCCCCCTCGCACCCGCCCCTCCCCTTCCCCCTCAGCCCCGCCCACCCCCCAACGTGTACATTTCACTCAATCGGTCGCATTATGCAGCAAGCTTCTATTGAGTTTTAGTCCTCTGGGGTGCAGTTTGTGATGACTGAGCTGGTGACTCAGTGAAGACGGCGTTGGAGAGGAGGAATGAGATATATGGGCCCCAAATGTCTTGGGGCTTCGCATGGAGGGGCAGTGTCTTTATGAATTCCGTTCTGTTTCTTGGCAATAGAGAATGTCTTTCCTCCAACTCGCTAGAGTGGGGGATGGACCCCGTCCCCATTCCAAGGCTGTTCTTCTGCGCACAAGTACCAATAGTATGTTTGCTAGTTTTCTAACTGGAGATGATAAGGATTTTGTCAACACTAGGAGCGCTACTATTGGGACGTGCCCCATCTCCTCGCCGATTATTGCTTCATTTTCATCAAGTACATCTGACCAGAATTTGGCCACCATCAGGCAGCTCCACGCTAGGTGCAGAAAGTCAGCGTCAAGTGTCCCACATCTGTCGCATGATGCGTTTGACTCAGGGTGATGTCTGTTTCTCTTTTTGGGGGTGTAATATGTTTGGTGTAGAAAATTTAAATGAATTTGTTTGAAGCGTGAATTAAGTGCCACTTTTTGAGTCTGTTGTAGTAAATAATCCCAGTCTTCGTCTGGGGTGGGCATTTGTAGCGAAGTTTCCCATCTTGCTTTTGTTTTGGGATTTGATGGCAGTGTGTCCATGAGAAGGGTTTTGTAGATAGATGAGACCAATTTGCCCTCCCCTTGTGCCTGAATTACTCCATGCAGTAGCTGCCACGTTGGTGGTTTTTGTGGGAACGAGGGGATGAGGTCTTGCAGGGTTATCGAACTCTAAAATATATGAATATATCTAGGGAGGTGGTGCTACCTTTCTCCTTCGCTTGTTGGGGTGTTATAAAGGTTTCTTGTATGAAAAGGTCACCTAGTGTACTTATTTTGCATTTGTCTGCCCAGTTTAGGAACACTTTTCAGCAGTAAGTGGGACCCCGGGGATGAATTTGATGGGGAGTAGAGGCGAGTATCTGAACTGTACCTTATACTTTTGGGCCATTTTCCACCATATAATGTATGTGGATTGCACTATGTTCAGTGTCGAGTGTGGTACGGCCTGTTTACTGATGATCACGGCCCTCAGCAGGTTGGGCGAGGCCTGTGCCCGTTCGACCTCTACGTGTGGTCTCACAAACTGGGGCTCATACCAGTGACTGAGAAACTGGGCTTGGGCCGCCCAGTAGTATCGTTCCATATCGGGTAGCGCTAGGCCGCCCTTGGTGACAGGGAGTACGAGGCATGTGTATGCCACCCTTGCTTGTTTGCCCGCCCAGATGATGTCTAGAACCAGACTTCTCAGATTTCCCAGGAAGCGACGTGACAACAAGATAGGGATGTTGGAGAATAGTTACAGAAGTTTGGGGAGAATTACCATCTTCACCAACGAGGCTCTTCCCCAGAGGGTGAGCGGGAGAGTTTTCCACCTGTTCACCTTTTCCCTTAGTGTTCTCAGTGTGCTTTCGCGGTTGTCTTTGAATATGTCATGGTGGTTCAGGGACATCAGGATTCCCAGGTATCGGACGTGGGCTTTTTCCCAATGAAAGTTGAAATCATCTTTAAATATTCTGGTTTTGGTATTTAAGGGGAATACTATTGATTTGTTTTGATTGATTTTCTACCCTGATACCCACCCAAACTTTATTATTTCATGCATGATCGGGTTGAGGTTTTCGCTGCGGTTTTTCATATACAGGACTATGTCGTTGGCATAGAGGGATATTATCAAACGGTGAGGTCCTATTTCTGAATTTGGCGTTCTCTGAGGCCAGCCGCTAGGGGCTCCATAACTAGGGCGAATATCATGGCGGATAATGGGCATCCCTGTCTGGTGCCACGTTGGAGATTTATATATGCCGACCGAGTCGACCCAAGGGTGATTGCTGATTGGGGTTGATATAGAGAAACGAGACCAGCTTGATGTACTGTTTCCTGAGTCCAAGCTGCTGTAGCACAGCAAACAAGAAGGGTCACTCAACGGAATCGAACGCCTTTTCCTCATCCAGCAGCACGGCTACTGCCTGCTGATCGGGGTCCAGTGCTGCCAGAACCCCGAACATTCTACGTATCCCAAATATTGTTCGAAACCTGCCTGATCTGCAAGTACCAAAGCGGGCATTAGTGGGAGTAGTCTGTTTGCGAGAATTTTTGCCAGGATTTTATTATCAAGATTAATTAGTGATACTGGGCGTTAGGATTTACATTCTTTGGGGGGTTTGTCTTTTTTGTGCAGGAGAATTACGTTGGCTTCCCTCTGTGTTTGTGGGAGGATGCTGGATTCAATCACTTCTTCAAAGACATTTAGGAGGAGGGGGGCAATGACTGGGGCGAAAAATGTGTAGAACTCGCTGGTTAACCTGTCAGGTCCTAGGGCTTTGGATGGCGGTAGACTTTTTATTGCTTCTTGGATCTCATCTAGTGTGATGGGGTCATTCAGTGGCTCGCGGAGTTCCCTCTCCACCCAGTACATTTCTGTGTCGTTGAGATCGTTCTGAATCGCATCGGTGTCTGTTGGGTGCCTGGCACTGTATAGCTCTTGGTAGAATGCTCTGAACACTTCGACTATGTCTTCTTCTTTATGTAGTATATTTCCCTGTGGTGATCGGATACTATCCACCCTTGTTGGTTTCCTGTCTGAAGCTATGAGACGTGCAAGGAGAGCTCCAGGTTTCTGGCCTTCGCCATATTGTCTAATTCTGTGATTGTGGCCTAGAAATGTTATCTCACGTTTCACTAGGTTTCTGAAGTTGAGAAGTTCTTCTTTCAACATTGCCTGGATGTGGTCCGAATTAGTGATGGCTTGCTGATTTTCCCGGCCTTTCAGGTGAGTTTCGCTGGCGCCTAGTTCTCGTCGGATTAGTTTCAGAATTCCGTTTTCCTTAGCCAGACAGATGCCCCTTACATAGCATTTGAGTGACTCCCACAGCACCCCTGCAGAGTTGACAGTGCCTTGGTTAATTTCAAGGAAGGTGCTGATTTCTTCGCGTAGTTCTGTAGCAAATACTTGATCCACAAGTGATCTGGGTTTAAAGCGCCAGTGGGGAGGCCGTGGTCTGGTAGCCGGTATGTAGCATTCGAGTATTACAGTGGCGTGATCCGAGAATGTTTTGGGGAGTATTTGGCAACTGCCCCATTGCCAATTGCTGTGTGCGGAGACTAGCAGATAATCGATACGAGAACTTGTATTATGGACGCTTGAGTGATATGTGTAGTCTCTGATTTCCTAGTTCTGGTTTCTCCATATATCAGATAGGTTGAATGCTTTGCAGATCTCTTGTACTTGTAGGCTGGCCTTGGATGGGTTTGCTGTTGTTGGCTGTGACTTGTCTTTCTGTGGGTCGAGATGTGTATTCAGGTCACCTCCCCAGATTATGGTTGCGTTGCGCATTTGCACTAGGCGGGACAGCACCCTGTTGAAATTGTTTGCGCCGTCTGTGTTAGGGGTGTAGGAATTGACAAATACCACCTCCTCTCCCTCCACAATCCCCTGTACCAGGAGTGCTCTTCCATCGCTGGCCCTTTCTGTTTTGATCAGGTGAAAACACAGCGAAGAGTGAATGAGGATTGCGACTCCCCTGGCGTAGGATGAGTAAGAAGAGAAGTAACGGTGGCATCCCCAATTGCTGGCCGAGAGGTGTTCATTTTGAGACAGAAGGTGGGTCTCTTGAATCATTGCCACCGCGATCTTGTACCGTCCGAGCAGTTGCAGGATCTCACATGTCTTGGCTGGGATATTGCCCACTCTAATGTTCCAGGTTGCTACTTTGAATTGGCACGATGGTGTTTTATGTGGAACCCGTTTAAGGGTGTAGCGGGAGACTTCTCCTTGGTGATGTCCCGGTGCGTGGACCGACTGGGACGTATGGGATCTTCTTCAGACATGTATGTGTATGGGAGCGGCTGTGGGACCCGGGGCGAGGTTGGTGGCTGGGCGGCAGTGCATGGCGCGCACTTTGAACAACAACATTATAACAACTTTCCTTGCACGGGCAACCCCCAAATTGTCCATTTGGAACCCCCCCAACTAGAACACAAAACATGCTGTGCACGGGGCGCAGGTGGCCTTCCAAGACTTAGGCCCCCACACCCCTGTTGAGAAGATTGACCTGATGGCTTGTTTCCGTATTGCTTTGGATCCGTGCTACGGGTGTTCATCAAGGCAGGATTATCCCCACCTTTTCTCCTCTTGCAGATCCGGCCTTTTGGTTTGCGGGTTTACATCCCTGCCTGTCAAGGATCAGTGTGGCTTCCTCGGGGGAGTTGAAGAAATGTGTATTTCCCTCATGTTCAATGTGTAGTTTCACACGGAAGAGCATTGAATAAGTGATTTGGTTATCGCGCAGCCTGTGTTTAACATGGGTGAACGACCTCCTTTGGGCTTGGACTGATGGAGAGAAGTCCGGATAAAACTGAATGTTGTCTCCGTCGTAGTGGAGTTTGCCCTTCTCTCTTGCCATTCTTAGAATCATGTCCCTGTCCTTATACTTAAGAGCTTAGCTATGATCGGGCGGGCGGGTGTCCCTGGGATGGGTCTGGTTGCAGGGATCCTGTGGGCTCTTTCCACCACAAATAATTGCGACAGAGCAGTGGGGCCAAATAGCTCAGTGCATAGTTTCTCAATGTGCCCCTCCATTTTGTTTTATAGCAGTTGCTCACTGACTCCGACTATCCCTATATTATTTCGTCTGGAGCGACCTTTCAAGTCCTCATTTTTATCCAGAACAGTTTTCATTTGGCCCTCTAGCATGGACACTTGTGTGGTGAGTGCTGATGCGACGTCGTCCAGATCAGAGACCCTTTGTTCAACGGAGTCTAACCTGTCGCTGTGTTTACCGAGGCAATGTTGCAGCAGGTGCACCTTGGACGAGAGCGAGTCTATCTTGCTGTCTAAGCCGCCTGTCCCTGCTTTTAGGTCCATCAAGATCTCCCTAATATCTGGTTGTTGTGGGTGTTCTTCCGCTGAGGGATTAGTTGGGGATTCTGGGCGGTTATCCGATCTGGGCATTTTGGGTGCTGGGCCTGCATCAAAGTTGAGTTTTCTCTGGGACTTGTCAGTTTTCCCCATCTTGGCTTTGGCGGATATGTGGGTGCCGTTTGGCTGTTTGTCCTGTGCTGTAGGAAGCAGGGTCGGAATTCCCAGTTTTTTGTGTTTTATGCCTTGTACGTGGGACAGGAAGGATTGGTTGTGCCAGCTCTTGTGGATGTGTTAGATTACTGCGTGTGCCCTGTGGGGCGCTGGCAAAGCGTGCACGGTTGATGGGCCATGGCGCAGTTATGCCGGAACAATTTCACATGGGGGACTGGTGGTATTTAGTAGCTGTCTGTTTTGAGAACAAGTTCTTATCCCTGCTGGGGTCTGCTGGCTTCTGGTGTTAAGCAGGCAGATTTTTGCTGCTGCGCACCGCACTAGGAGGGGCCTGGACCAGATTGCGTGAAGTGTCTTTATGGCCGGTCGCTTAGCTGAATCGGCGGGAGTGTCTCGGGGAGCAGGGACCTCTGCAGGGTGTCCCCCTTTTTGCCAGCCTTGCTTAGTGGTGTTGGCTTATTGTCCCGTTTGCTTTGTATGCCTCTATGTGCGTTTGTGCGCCTCCTGCCTCTCACCTGCCGATGTCCGCTCCAACACCGTTTTTTCTGCTGAGTGTGGGCGCGGACCTTGTAGCTGCTCCGCAGGGCCGGGGAAGCACCACTGCCGTCTCGCGCGTCTCCTCTGTGCACTCAGGGTGACAGGCCGTGTGCGGCTTGGCGCGGGCAGAAGCTGTGGAGCCACTCAGTGCCGCAAGGCGCCGCGGGTCGCGGAGGGTTGCCCGGTGCCTCCTCCCTGCTGCTGCTGGACCCGGCTGGTCTCGTGGTTGAGTCCGCGGCTCCTCCTACTCATTCACAGAGGTATGATGCTGGGCGGCCCGCTGCTCCAGGGGCCCGCGCAGCTCGCGATTGTGCGGCCTGTACCACGCTGCAGATATCTCACGGAAGGCAAGTCCGATTTGCTCTGGATTTTTGGCAGGGATCAAGTGCTGCGCTGGAATAGTGTAATTCTTGCGTATTAGGGGATTTCGCCTCAGGATTGCAGCGATTAAATAGGATTCATGTGGGAGGTAGCCGAGAGCCTACAGGGGAGCTGCCATCTTGGTTGGCCCTCTACCACCCTCCACGCCTTCCAGGATTTGAAACTTGCCTTCACCACAGCACTAGTTCTTTGGCATCCCCAACCCGACCTGCCATATGTGGTTAAAACAGATGCTTCCAGCGTAGCCATGGGAGCAGTATTATCACAAAAGAACCCGGACACGGGGCAATTACATCCCATAGCATTTTTGTCCTGTAAGTTTTCTGCGCCAGAATTGAAATATGCAATCACTGACAAGGAACTACTAGCAATCAAAGGAGCCTTCAAAACCTTGAGACACTACCTCCTAGGGGCAAGACATACAGTCACAGTTTGGCAGATCACCGCAATCTGCAATACTTGAAAACTGTCAAGGCCCAATCTTCGCGCCAGCTTCGCTGGGCTCTTTTCTTTGCTTAATACGATTTCATCATTACTTACAGACCTGGAATAAGTAATGGAAAAGCAGATGCCCTGTCCCCATGGGTGAGGACAAAGAAGCTTTCACAACATCTGGGCCAGTGGCCATTATTCCCAAAGAACGGATCCAAAACCAGATCGCTGCAACTGCCTGTTGGGAGGACTTAAAGACCGATCTCCAATCTCGGATGAACCAAACAGCTCAACAGGAGTGGTTGGATAAGGGAGACCAATACTCCATCAAAGATGATCTACCCTGTTTTCAAGGAAGACTATAGATTCAGGACAAGAAAATGCAAAACCATATAATAGCAAACTACCACGAATCATTAGTGGAAGCACATCCAGGGATTGCCAAGACTTGGGCCAAAATTCAAAAGAGCTATTGGTGGCCAACCTGGAGAAAAGACGTTACCCAATTCATTGCGACATGTGGTGTCTGCGTGCCACACAAATCCCAGAAGTTAAGTCCTGCAGGGTTACTGCATCCATTGACTGTACCGCCAGCGCCATGGCATACGTTGCCTATGGACTTTATCACCGATCTTCCTCCCTGTGATGCGTTTAAAACGATTCTGGTCATTGTAGACTTATTCTTCAAGATGGCACATTTTATGCCGTTGAAGGGCCTTCCCACTGTTTCCGCTCTTGCCACTGTATTATTGGAGCAAATTGTCAAGTTACATGGTTTCCCATCCGTATTGATTTCAGATCTCGGAACACAATTCGCCTCAGCTCTCTGTAGAAGATGCTGTAAGATAGCCAAAAGTGATCTTCAGTTATCTATGAGTCACCATCCCCAAACCGATGGTCAAACGGAACAGACCAATCAGACCCTGGAGCAACACCTGAGATGTATGTTGAAACAAACTGTGGAGTCCTGGAAAAGT
The DNA here is from genome assembly GCF_040938575.1 of Ambystoma mexicanum. Classification (NCBI taxonomy): domain Eukaryota; kingdom Metazoa; phylum Chordata; class Amphibia; order Caudata; family Ambystomatidae; genus Ambystoma; species Ambystoma mexicanum. Next base: position 872,504,381 of record NC_090930.1, read on the forward strand.
ATCCTCTGGTTAACTGAATTTGCCTACAATAACTCTATCCACACTAGCACTGGACAAACCCCATTCTACACCATGCACAGTCGGCATCCTGGAACATCCTCCTTTGATCCACTTGACAAACTGGAAATGCCAGCAATTACCACATTGCATAAGACCATTACTCAAACCCTTGAAGAGGCGGTAGAAAACCTGACGCGAGCCAAAGAACAACAGGAAAAATTTGCAGACCGACATTGAAGGGAGGCTGCGCATTACCAAGTCGGAGATAAGGTATGTTTGGCATCCAAGAACATTCCATTGAAAGGACCCTGAGCCTTCCGTCCCAGGTGCTTGGGACCTTATCCCATCAAAGCCATCATTAACCCTGCTGCCATGAAATTGGATTTACCAGCCAATATGCGGATCTATCAGGTATTCCATGTTTCTCTTCTGAAACCAATGAAACCAGATACTCTAATTAAAGCACCACCTGAACCTGATATCATAGAAGGAGAACCAGAATACAAAGTCAAAACCGTTCTGGATTCCAAGATAGTGTGATCTAAACTGTACTACCTGATCGACTGGGAGGGTTATGGACCTCAAGACCGCACATGGGAACCTGTTGACTTCGTCCATGCCCCACGGCTAATCAGACAATTCCATCGTAACAATCCCACCAAACCAGGACCTGGGGGAAGAGCGCCCGTGAGAGGGGCCTTGAGGAGTAGTGGTGTCATGGCCACTGGGCAAGGACCACTGGTTCCATCATACTTTGGCACCAGGCTCATGAGAAAGTGTGTTCTGCACACTTTATTTCTGGTGAGCATGTTATTTCCTCTTCTGCAGGGCCCCCATGTGCATCCAGGTTGGGCGTTGTGGGATGTTTTACCCATGCATCCGAGCCCTACCTCAAAAACTGTACAGTACTGACATGGAAAACATCATGATGGCCAGAGCTTCCCAGAAAATGCCCAGGGAAGTGCATGAAGAATAGGCTGCCACTCATTTTTGCCGATGTTAGGGGCGCAGAAGGGCACTGCCTAAAACCACAATTGGACTACTCACACAGTCGCCTGAAACCATTGGGAATGGCAATGCTGATTGCCAAAAGCAACCTAGAATTGTGGGGAATTCATTTTCTTAAATCCCAAAAATGGGTGCATTACCAGTACTCACCACTATCAGAAAGCCGGCGTTTTAAAACAACACCAGACTTTTTTTTTGTGTAAAACTGAATAAATGAACCCAAAGCAGGCCAAAGAAAGACTTACTGAGAGGTGGATCCAATGTAAAGTTATATTCTGAAGTGACTTGAAGGTTTATAACAAGACTGGCTGAGCTGTGGATTTCAGTTTAAGTAAATTTGGACTGAAAGACACTAAAAATCTAAATGTTTAAAAGAAATGAGTGACCTACTTTTGAGTGTCACATAGGTTGCAATTGTTTAAATGTCATAGTTTTAAACTTAGAATCAGCATTCTAGCTGCATATGTAAAAATGGTTAATTTTATTTGAATGCAGAAAACTGGGTAACTAAAAGTGACATTAGCTGGGGCCTGGCTTAAGGAACTGAATTCTGCCCACCAGCTACCCCCGACAGGAGATGAGACTTGCACAACAGCTGTGTTCCCAGGCCTAGCTGCCCTTTTGCTGCTCCCACCAAAAGGGATATGACACTTCTCTGATTGAATTACCTGGGCTCTGCAGGAAATTGAACAAAGCCCTGTCCTGACTCAGGCAAATGTTTTATTATGGGGCCGTAAAAAGTGGCTTCCTCCTGGAAGGAAAGGGGAGGAGCACTGCCTGTGAGAGCAAGCTGGCTTGGCAGAACTGGAAAAACCAGAAATTCAACCTTGTGCTGGGGGGAAACCACACCCCTGTAGCCAGAATATGGTTTTAGAAAAAGATGAATAACTCATAGTACGGACTTGTCATAATTATTTAAATGATACCATAATTCTTGTGATTTTTCTGCCCACATTTTAAGAGGTTTTTAGAACCGGTGGCATGATCTGGGGGCAAGCTGGCAGTTAAGAGGGTATTACTTAAAATATATGCATGTTAAAAATCTGACACTTCATCAAGTAATGTCCATACTCCTTGCGCACATGTGTATAAATTTGGGGTAATGTCTGATATTACGAAACCAGTTAAAAAGTGCAAATGTTGCCATTTCTGAATGCAAGCTCCCAGGAAGAGCAGATTTGGACAGGGTATACCTCCTGTGATATGTGATGGGTGCATGCAATTTTAAACAAATGTGTACCTGTGCAAATATGTCTTTTGGGTCAAAATATAGATTGTGTGTAATTTGACAGGGGTGGGTTCTCTGTACCATAAACAGACCTCATCATGATGACACTTCATTTCATTCCCCCAATCAAGGGGAAGAGGATGAAGTGGCCAATGACAAGTGGAGAGGGGTAGAGCCTAGTGATGCTGCACACACACCCATTTTCAAAACACATAAAAAGCAGACAGTCAGGACAGATAGGGACATTCAATTCCATTTGCTGCGGAGCATGCTGCCGGACCATACCACATCCAGAGATCCAGACTTCAAATCCATCAATCTCCAGAGAAAGCTGTGCAGAAAGATCCAGAAGCAGTGCTGTACCCAGAGAGAGAGCAGAGCTGACCCAGACCACTGTTAGCAGAACCAGAGAGCTGACCCAGATCACTGTGAAGTGCCGAGACCAGACCAGAGTCCAGTCTAAAACCTGACCAGATCCGTGGCGAGGCCCATTCTATTTCTAAATATATTGTGAGTACCTAGCAGAACTGTGCAGAACCAATCTCTTAGTTAAAATAATCTAATCCAAGCTATTTTAATCTAAGTAGAACTGCCTCCTAACTGTCACCTGTCATTTCTAGTTGCAAAACTGTCACTTGTCACTTTGAATTTTAACATTCAAAATCCGAAAAACTACCTTTATTTAATCGCTCATATCTCCGTGACCGTTTGTCCTAGAGACTTGCAGTAACTTTCCTCTGAAAGCTGGGAATCTTGGCTTTTCAATAGCAGTTTTCATGCTTTAATTTGCCAAAAAATCGTTTAACCTGCTAGTCACTCCTAGATCCTTGCTAAAGTGAGCCTGAACTCATCCCAAGTATATTTCACTCACCCTGAACCGCCTAAAGGGAATTAAAACCATTTTCAGCATATTCCTCACTTCTTTGCCAGCACATATAAAAGCATTTTGGGCCTGTGTTTCAAACTTCTGTAGTCTAAGCTTGCTGGGGTGAACTGAATTACATTTGATTGCATTTCTGAGAACTGTGTGCTTTCCTTCCATTTCCTTGCATTGCATAAAGGGGGAAGGGGATAGCCAGAGAAAAGTGATTACCTTGTTTTGTTGAATCATATTGAGTATTTTCTGTATTGCATTTTTATTCAACATTACATCCATCTGAACTTATATAAAGCATTCTCTACCACCTTATCCTTCTGTTCCTATTCACAAGTGTGCTAGTGCCAGACTATCCATTATTGATTACTGCTCAGATTCAGTGTGATATTCAATTATTAAATTATTATAAAGTGTGATATATATATCTATTGTTTAAATTATCAAATAAACCTTTTTAACTTGCAAAACAGAACTACTTCTTGGCTCAGTGGGGTCAGGGGGATTCCAAGAGAGGGGTGTTATATAGGGGTAGTCATCCAGAACGCATGAACTGGACATAAAGATATATCAATAAGGGTTTCCATTCAGTATCCCAGACTAGGCATTGACTTAGCTGTAGTGTTGAATTGAATCCTCTTACAGCGTGGCCATAGGAAAACATTGGGCTGCACGTGCAGCATCCTCTGGAAGTGGCAAGTTGAGGCCACAAGGTGGAGCCAAGGGGGGGTGGCTGGGCCAGGCTATTTTAACCTGCCCCGCCCACATGCAAGCACTTCGCATTAGTCTGCTTATAGCAGCGTAACACTCACTGCCGCCTGAAGCGCTCTTACCTGCTTTAAGCAATACCATTGCTTGAAGCGCAGCTTACCTGACTCCAGCAACATCATCTCCAGTGCGCATCTTACCTGATTCCAGCAATACCATCGCCTGAGCGCATCTTACCTAATTCCAGCAATACCATCACCCGAGCGCATCTTACCTGACTCCCGCAATCCCATCGCCTGCAGCGCATGTTACCTGATTCCAGCAGTCACCGCAGTCGGAGCGCATCCTCACCTGTTCCGGGCATCTAAGCCATGCAGGAGCACTTCTCGTCCAGCATCCTTGCAAATCCATCCATCTAGCAACCGCTGGCAGGCATTCGGATAGCTGTCCCTCGTTAGACGTCACCAGGCCATCCTTGCAGGAGAAAAGGACAAAAAAGTTTAGAAAAAACATAAAGACTTTACGCTAAGTTCGCGCGCAGCACATTTCTCGCGCTTGACCTTAGTACCAAACTTACCTTCTACTTGAGACATCGTAAACTCCTCTGGGCCCCATTTGGACTCGCTCCCAATACCACAACTCCACTGGGCCCTTCACCAACTATTGGGGAGAAGGAAAGACATTATCAGGGTTACAGACAATAATCACAGAAAAAAGACATTGCAAAAGGATACGGGCAACACTTAACTTGGAAGTTGATCAGCCACAGCCGGTCTGGGATACCACGCACATGGACCAGTGAAGGAACTAGGTTCATTAAAGACACCCCTGCAGCAGATGAGAAGCAGGACAGAGAGCTCTTCCTCATAAATAAACAGGGGCAGTGCCAGCAACCAGCGCAACCCACACTACAGGAGCAGGGGAAGAAGCCTGATCCAAGGGAGCCAAGTCCAGGGAGGGCTCCAACCGTGCCCCAATGTGCCCGCAGAGACCAGGTGAGTGTGACAGCTACGACCTAAGCAGCTGTCTATGTATCCAAGCTCATTATCGCTTGCAGACCATTCCTGTCCACAGCCTGCTGCACAACACTAGCCAGAGCTCTGATCCTATCTAGACTGGATTATTGTATTGCCCTCTGCATGGGGACTAACCAAATGAACGGTCAGGTTTAGTGACCAACACGATAGGAGAGAACCATGGATTTGAAGAAGGCTCAATAATATTGGATTTTAACATTTTGTTGACTTCCTCAATCTGTATCAGTTTATGGGTTTATGGGAGTCTGTACAGTTTTAAATGAACCACTTTACCTTTAGGTGTTCTAATATAGTGGTATGTGCCTTTTACTCTTCCTGGTTTTTCTGAGAATACATCGGGCAATGAGACAGCTACATCTTTTAGATCTCCTTGTTGGATAGATAGCTCGGGCTGAATTAAGTCAAAGTTATCTATTTCTTTGGGAACCAGACAGGCTAGTACTTTGGTATGGGTAGCTGATGGGTTCTCTTTCCATTCTTTCAAAAGATCTATGTGGTACAAATGGACCTTCTGTTTTCTGTCCGGATGGGCTAAATTATAAGTACAGGTTCCTGTTTGTTCTACTATCTCATAAGGCCCATGCTACTTGGAGACAAGGTTGTTTTCTGAGGGGGGTAAGAGGATCAGTACTTTTTGTCCTATGGAGAATGATCTTAAGTTCGCTTTTTGATCACAAGTGGATTTTTGTTGACTCTGGGCCTTTTCCATATGAGTACAAACTAAGTCTCAAACCAATTTCATATTTCCTCGTATTTCGATGGTGGTTTGTGAGATGGGAATCGGGGCCTCCTCTCGTTCTTCCCCAGTTTCCCGAAGCATGTCCAGGACATCTCGGGACTCTCTACCATAGAGCAGTTAGAAAGGAGAGAAACCTGTGGCAGCGTGAGGGGTTTTCCTTACGGCAAATAATGCCCAAAGGATCATTCGGTCCCAGTCTTTTGCAAAATTAGCTTCAGGGTTTTATTGAATATTTCTGCCAAACCATCGGTTTGGGTATGGTACACAGAAGTTTGCAAGGTAGTAATGTGGAGTAGCTCTTTGACTTCGGCATTAAGCTTACTCATAGAATTCAAACCCTGGTCTGCTAGTATTTCCTTGGGAAATCTGGCCCTGGAGAAATACGGTAGAAGGTGTTTAAGGATTTGTTTAGTGGTATTATTTCACATTGGGAATGCTTCGGGATAGCGGGTCGCATAATCCATAATCACAAACACATATTTATTGCCTAGTCTGGATGTGTCTAGAGGTGCAATTATTTCCATACTGATTCTTGAAAAGGGGACTGATCGGCATTGGGTTTAGAGGGGCAGGTAATGGGATGTGCATGATGGTCTTTTGACATATTTTGCATTTTTGCATGAAGGTCTTTATATCCGCGTGGAGACCTGGCCAGTAAAACTTCCCACTTGTATGCGCCTGGGTTTTTGTTTGTCCTAAATGCCTCCCAGTAAGATGGAAATGGGTAATCTCTAGCATAACCTTTCGGTGGCTCTTGGGTATTACCAACTGTGTTTTTACTAAACCTTCCATAGACGTCTCTCATCTATAAAGCAATCCTTGTTTTAAGAAGAAAAAGGGACTTCCCTTCTCTAAGCCTTCTCCTTCTGGAATTGCTTGTAGAAAAGCTTCAGCGAGAGCTGGGTCATTTCGCTGGGCTGTCAGGGGTACAGGCAGACAGAGACATGGACAGGCTATGCACAGGGGAGTTATGGGAACTATTGTGGTAGAACAGGTTTTACATGGAAAGTTGCAACCATATAAAAGGCTGCTTTGCCCTATGTGCCGGAAACAGGGGCTACAAACTACATTTCCCAGCAGCCGGTGCCAAAAGACTACAATTCCCAGCATGCGTTGGGCCAATTCGGGCCAATCAGGGACCAGGAAGGGCGCAGGAGCCCCAACGCGCATGCGCAGAGCCCCAAGCACGGGGCTTGCACTTGAGACTCCACGACGAGAGAACGTGTGGACCGGAGCTCCAGCAAAATCACACACGAGGGGCCCAGCCCCACCCGAGCAGCAGCCCGGCCCCTCGCCTTCACGAGATAAGTGCCTATTCATGCTTAAGCCTCAAGGGGATCGAGGGGAAAGTGCAGGGGTGCATTGTTAGCCCTTCCAGAGCCCCTGCACCATTACGAAAAGATAAGTGGGCATAATTTTGGCGCCGTAGGCGCGGGGGCATATTTTGGGGAGAATTAACCCGTGCTGGGTTTGCATTGTTGCTGGGGTGTTTCCGCCTCCTGGAGACCATGAAAGGCCCACGAGGCGAAAACACCGGAGACATCTTACCAAGTTTGAAAGCACAAGCATTTACGAGGGTCTACAGGAAGACCGCTCGTGCGAATCTAGTGACAACTATAATCACGTTCGCAGGGGTCTGCAGGAAGACCGCTTGCTACTAGTTGTACGCTCAGCTGCACATAACTTGTTTTTGGTGAATTATCTTGCACAATCCGGGCCCAGGGAGACAACACTGTGTGTGTGTCAGTGAGTGTATGTCGCATGGTGTGAATGCTGGCAAACTCAAAGGGCACATTCTAATGCTTGTAATCTTTTTCGTTTAGTTTGGACCATTGAAGACAACACTTCACAGACGTGCTCAAGGACTCGACCGCCCTTCATGGACAGTACTCTGAAGACCAGAGCCAAGTCTGCATGCTAATTCTATTGTTGGAACAGTGTACTGGTCTGTTGACATAGTGTTAGGTAGCATAAGGATGAGCTTATGTGCAAATTGGTGCTCATGTAAAGAATAGCTATAAGGGCTGAGGACACAGAACGAAAAGAGCGCAGAAATCAATCTTACCCTATATTCCCCCTGTCCCTAACCTCTACCTTACCCTCAACCCAGTTACCCTAACTTCCCCCCACCTATCCCATCATCGAGACCCTAACCCTCCTTCCCTGCTCTGGTCAAGGAAACCCGTGTAAGCTTTGACTTGCGGGCTCCGCGACCATAGTGGGGGTGGTTGGTACAACGTCGCTCCTGCGCCTTGGATCTGGGCATCGTGACAGAAGCGCAAGCCCACGAACATTTCAGGTGCCCGAGAGGTGTGGCCAGCCCCCATTGAAGCTATGGAAGAGATAGCCAAAGCTCTACAGGACTTACAAGGGGAGTTGGCGGTGTCAAGACAGGACTACCCCACCCTGTCCGCACAAGTGCATAGTTTAGCAGCCCAAGGGTCATCATTACCTAGTCAACCGGCTACCCCGGTTCAGGTGCATGTAAGTCTGGAGGCCATTGTCCCCTTAGCACCCCCAGAGAGATATGCAGGAGACCCTCAAAAGTTCTCCACTTTTATAACCCAGTGCCGTCTCCATTTCTTAACTAAGACTGCAGCCTTAGGTCAGTTCAATCACGAACAGCTTTTGTAATATCGTATCTCACAGGGGACGCTGCTGCATGGGCAAATCCTCTAGTCCAAAAGGATGATGCTGTCCTGTATGACTGGGATGAGTTCTTGGGGGAGTTTGAGAAAATATTTAACCAGCGAGCGGCCACTCTTTGAAAGGATTGGGAGTTGTTAAGTCTTAAGCAGGGGAACAAAGAACTGGTGACTTATGTCACACAATTCAATGGGCTGGTAACTGAAGCCGATTGGCCCCATGACAAGAGAATGTCTATGTTTTATCAGGGGTTGAGAGATGATATCAAGGATCTCATTGCCTAGATCGACCCACAGCCAAGGGAGTGCTCGGACATGATGGATCTGGCCCTGCGGCTAGACCATCGCATGGCAGAAAGGCGGGGCGATAGGAGAAAGGGAGACACTCGGTCTGTAACTCGGCTAGATCATTATAAGGGATCCCAGGGGGTGGCGGACAAATCTGAGGGTGATGAACCAATGCAAGTAGGTTCCACCCGAGGTCCCTTAATCAAGGAAGAAAAAGAAAGAAGGAGGAAGGACGGCGTTTTCTATGTACTGTGGCAAGGCTGGACATTTTGTCTGGGAATGCCCAAGTAAGCGTAAAACCCAGGGAAACGCTTCGGCTTGTCGCAGTGGGGGTCATCCGGTCGAGCCTATTTAGTAGCAGGGCCCCAATGGCTGGCTATTCCAACTATGCCACGCATGTCATCTTGGATGGTTGTTTGGAGTTTCGAACACATCAAAAACAGGTTACTATGTTAATAGACTCGGGGGCAACTGGGAACTTTATTGTTGCCCAGTATGTGGTTACCTTAGGTATTCCCGGACAGCAAAAATCTAAATCGGAACCAGTACGTGCCGTGGACGGTACTCCCCTGTGCTCTGGGCCTTTAACACATAACACCTGTCTGGTGGCCTTACAATGCGGAACTTGGCATAGGGAGAATATTGCCTTTGATGTCATTGCTGCCCCGCAATTTGGGCTAATCCTGGGTTTGCCATAGCTAAAGAAGCATAATCCCCAAATAGACTGGGCCAAAGTGTCAATCAGTCTGAACTCACCCCAATGTCAAGAACTTTGTCGGCAAGGAGTTTCGCCTACGTTACTAGCGCCGCTCTTAACCAAAGGGAAGTACGTCCCGAAGACCTATCCCAAGAGTATGTAGACGTTGTGGATGTTTTTAATAAACAAGCTGCAGAATCCTTACCCCCACATCGGCCCTTCAATTCCCGAATAGATCTGGAGCCAGGGGCAACCCTAGCTTGTAGTAGAATTTATGCCCTGACGGAGGCTGAAAATAATCACCTCCACGATTATATTACAACTAATTTACAGAATAGCTTCATTCGATACTCGAATTCACCAGTGTCGTCGCCTTTGTTCTTCGTACTGAAGAAGTCTGGGGAGCTCCGGACTTGCATAGATTACCGCGGGGTGAACTGGATAACTATTAAGAACCGTTGTCCCCTTCCCCTTATCCCAGTTCTTCTCGATCAGGTCAGGGATGCGGCTATCTACACCAAGTTGGACCTTTGAGGCGCATACCATCTAGTACGGGTGCGTGAGGGAGATGAATGGAAAACTGCCTTCCGAACTAAGTTCAGATTGTGCGAATATCAGGTTCTACCATTCGGTCTTTGTAATGCCCCCACAGCCTTCCAACACTTCCTGGATGAGGTTCTTAGAGAATATCTGGATGTATGTGCAGTTGTGTATATCGATGACATCCTCATTTATTCTCATAATCTCCTGGAACATGTCCAACATGTAAGTGCGGTTTTGCAAAAGCTGCGGGAACACCATCTTTATGCAAAACTGGAAAAGTGCGAATTCCACCGTACCACCGTGGAATTTTTAGGCTACTACCTGACCCCGACTGGCGTACAAATGGATAGTAAGAAGGTGCAGGCAATCTTGGTTTGGGCTCCCCCTACTAATGTAAAAGAAATTCAATCTTTCCTGGGGTTTGCAAACTTCTATAGACGCTTTGTTAAGAATTTTTCAGCATTGGTCACTCCAATCACGAAGCTTCTTCGTAAGGGCTGCTCGTTCGTGTGGGATACATCGGCCGAACAGGGGTTTCAACAGCTCAAAAAGGCCTTCACCGATGCACTGGTACTGAAACACCCAGATTTGTCTAGGCCATTTGTCGTAGAGACCGACGCGTCAAGTTACGCTCTGGGGGCCATCCTGTCCCAGGGAGATCCCCAAACTGGCCTATTACATCCCGTGGCCTATTATTCAATGAAAACTACTTCCAGCCGAACAAAATTACATCATTGCCGATCGGGAATTGTTGGCAATAAAAGCGGCTCTTGGTGAATGGAGGCATTATCTGATGGGGGCACGTCATACCATCACGGTAATAACGGACCACCGTAACCTCCAGTTCATAAAAACCGCCAAGATGCTAAGCCCGCGCCAATTACGATGGGCTCAATATTTCGCTGAGTTTGACTTCATACTTACATATAGACCTGGAGCCAACAACCGAAAGGCTGACATATTGTCACGATACCCAGAGTCGTCAGGACAGGAGGTTGGGATTTCACCTCAACCTATCATTCCTTCAACCCGAATTGTTGGTGCTACTTCTGAGTTCTTTGAAACCGTTCTTGAAGGTTTCACCATGCCAGAAATAAATCAATGGTGCAAACAGGATCCTCGGAATACACTCATTGATGGACTTCCTTACCATGGATCAGCCCTATACCTGCCCACCAAACAATTGCAGGAAAAAGCCATATCATGGTGCCACGATTCATCATTGGCGGGACACCCGGGAAGGTCAAAAACCCAGGAACTAGTAGCTAGACATTTTTGGTGGCCTACGTTGCGACAAGACATTTTGCAATATGTCTCAAGGTACAAGGTTTGTGCACGAAATAAGGCCAGTCACCAAAAACCAGCGGGGTTCCTGCAGCCCTTACCAACTCCCACAGTGCCTTTGCACACCATCACCATGGATCTTATAGTGGATCTCCCCGAGGTGCAGGGGTATACCTCAGTATTAGTAATAGTGGATACCTTTTCGAAAATGGCACATTTTGTCCCCTGCAAGGGAGTCCCATCTGCCAGGGCAATCGCAGAATTAATTCTGCAGAATGTAGTCCGTCTCCATGGCCTCACTTTTTGTGTGGTTACAGATAGGGGCCCACAGTTCACTTCCGGCTTTTGGCGTGAATTCTGCAAAATGTTGGGAACGGAAGTCCGCTTGTCATTTGGATACCACCCCGAAACCGACGGCCAAACAGAGCGTGTCAATCAATACCTTGAGCAATACTTACGATGTTTTGCCACAAGCAGGGAGGCAACTTGGTTCCAACATTCTTGGTTAGCAGAGTTGGCATATAACAACGCCACACATGCTTCCACCAAGAAGACTCCTTTTTATTGCCTTTATGGACGACGCCCACGAATTCTCCCAATGGCTATTCCATCTTCCGAATCAGGACTACATACATTGGTTGGACAATGAATTGGTATTGAGCAAGTGTGGAAGGAGGTGCAAGGCAATCTCATAAAAGCTAAAGACACGTACAAACGCTACGCTGATAAGCGTCGCCGAGCTAGTCCACCTTATTGTGTGGGGGACAAGGTTTGGTTATCCACCCGCAATCTGCACCTGGACGGGCCAAGAAAATTGCAACCCCGTTATTTGGGCCTATTTCCAGTAGCCAAGGTAATTAATCCAGTTGCTGTCAAATTGACTCTACCTTCCCAAATGAAAATTCACCCCACTTTCCATACTTCCCTCCTAAAACCTGCCCCACATGGCATAGCCACCAAGAAACCACCCCTGTGTTAGTTCACGGGGAGCCAGAACACGAAATCCAAGCTATATTGAATTCCAAACAAGATAAAAAAGGCCAAGTGTTTTATCTTGTGGACTGGGTGGGAAACGGCCCTGAAGAGCGCACTTGGGAACCCTCACAGCATATTCATGCCCCCAGATTGCTGCTCGCTTTTAGCAACAACTACCCTAGCAAACCTGGAACAGCTACCTTCTATGGGAGGGGGAGTGCTGTCAGGGGTACAGGCAGACAGAGACATGGACAGGCTGTGCACAGGGGAGTTGAGGGCACTATTGTGGTAGAACAGGTTTTACATGGAAGGTTGCAACCATATAAAAGGCTGCTTTGCCCTATGTGCAGGTGACAGGGGCTAAAAACTACATTGTCCAGCAGCCGGCGCCAAAAGACTACAATTCCCAGCATGCTTTGGGGCAATTTGGGCCAATCAGGGACCAGGAAGGGCGCGGCAGCCCCAACGCGCATGCGCAGAGCCCCAAGCACGGGGCTTGCGCTTGAGACTCCACGACGAGAGGACATGTGGACCGGAGCTCCAGCAAAATCACACGCGAGGGGCCCAGCCCCACCCGAGCAGCAGCCCGGCCCCTTGCCTTCACGAGATAAGTACCTCTTAATGCTTAAGCCTCAAGGGGATCAAGGGGAAAGTGCAGGGGGCCATCGTTAGCCCATCGTTAGCCCCTGCACCATTACGAAAAAGATAAGTGGGCATAACTTCGGCACCGTAGGCGGGGGCGGCATATTTTGGGGATAATTAACCTGTGCTGGGTTCGCATAGTTGCTGGGGTGTTTCCACCTCCTGGAGACCATGAAAGGCCGGCGAGGCGAAAACACCGGCGACATCTTACCAAGTTTGAAAGCACAAGCATTTATGAGGGTCTGCAGGAAGACCGCTCGTGCAAATCTAGTGACAACTATAATCAAGTTCGCAGGGGTCTGCAGGAAGACCGCTTGCTACTAGTTGTACGCTCAACTGCACATAACTTGTTTTTGGTGCATTAACTTGCACAATCCGGGCCCAGGGAGGCAACAATGTGTGTGTGTGTGTGTGTGTGTGTGTGTGTGTGGATGTCACATGGTGTGAATGCTGGCAAACTCAAAGGGCACATTCTAATGCTTGAAATCTTTTTCATTTAGCTTGGACCATTGAAGACAACACTTCACAGACGTGCTCAAGGGCTCGACCGCCCTTCATGGACAGGACTCTGAAGACCAGAGCTAAGTCTGCATGCTAATTCTATTGTTGGAACAGTGTACTGGTCTGTTGACATAGGGTTAGGTAGCATAAGGGTGAGATTATGTGCAAATTGGTGTTCATGTAAAGAATAGCTATAATGGCTGAGGACACAGAACGAAAAGAGCGCAGCAATCAATCTTACCCTATATCCCCCCTGTCCTGTCCATAACCTCTACCTTACCCTCAACCCGGTTACCCTAACTTGCCCCCACCTATCCAATCATCGAGACCCTAACCCTCCTTCCCTGCTCTAGTCAAGGAAACCCATGTAAGCTTTGACTTGCGGGCTCCGCGACCATAGTGGGGATGGTTGGTACAACGTCACTCCTGCGCCTTGGATCTGGGCATCATGACATGGGCAAAGGCTAGGTCGAGATAGATGGTAGACTCTTCTCCCTTCTTTCCCCCTTATCAGCTTCCCGAAAGCCTAAGTTACCTCCTTCCATTTTATCTGATTCACTTTCTTTAAAATGAAGAAATAGAGCTCTTTCCAAAATTCCCATGGCAATGTGATCTCCATGATGTACCTTAAAAGAGATCTCACCATGATTCTGTAAGAGAACCTTCACATCTCCCCGGAAATCAGGATCAATAATGCCTGCTAAGACATCTATCCCGATCTTCCATGCTAGGCCAGATTTCTGGGCCAATCTTATGTAGCGCCCCAGAGGGGGTACCAAAAACCAATTCTGTGGGAATCATTTCTCTTTTCCCATTGGGGAGAATAGCTTCCCTACTGTTACAGATATCAAACCCTATTGATTCCTTGTGTAACGCTCACCTGGTATCCACGGGACGTCACTCAGCCTGTTATGACCTCTTACGACCTCAAACCCTTCCCTGGAGTCTACTCGACTGGAGACTGGGCCTGAAACACAAAGAATTGGTAGAGTTTAACTCCCTATTGTCTCTGTGTGCTTGAACCCCTTCTTCCCTGGGGTCCAACCCTTCCCTTTGATCCACAGCTCACCTTGTTTTCTTGGAAAGTGTGCTCTCCGTACTGCTTTCAGCGCAGGGGCGCGTTGATTGATGCAGGCTTGTTGCTGCCTAGTTACTTCACTGGCAAGAGTCCGACAGGTAAGTATAATGAGTCTTTTGAACAGTTCTCTAACTTCGTTCCTTTCCTTCCTTAGATGACGGCCGGCGCCCGTGGATGGCGACGTGCTGCTGAGATGAGTAGCGCTGAAGGTGAGTGAGAGCGCGATGCGCGATGCTACCCTTTCGTATTTGTATTGAACTGAGTTATTTTTCTGTGTCTTTTAGGTGCTGCAACGTTTTCAGCGTGGATGCCGGTTATGAAGAAGAAATGCGGTGAGTAAGCGCGGTATGCAGCGCCTCTAGAAGTTTCCATGCTAACCTGGAGTGTCTTTTCCCTCTTGCAGATGGATGAGAAGTTCCGGAGACAGAGTTCCCCCAGAGCGGCTGGGATTCAGGTAAGCGTTTGAAGCTCGTACAGTCTTTAAAAATAAGCGAAGATTTGCTGAATGCTTACTAATGCCTTTTTTCGGTTCTATTCCATAGGAAGTGGAGTGCCGGGATGGGAATGACACCGCCGAAGATGCCCGCAGAACAGAAGAAGCGATGAATGATGGGCAGAAGCGCCGCAAGGTAAGGCTGTTCCTAACAGTGTTCTTGTTCTTGCAGGAGCTGAGCGCAGAAGAAAGATGCAGGCCTACTGGAGACCAATCCAAACACGGTGAGTATCACGCTGCAGGTGCAGAAAACACAAAGCATGTTTCTCAGTCTGGGCGTGGCTTAAATAGTCTCTGGGTATCCCAGGTATCTCTGGGCAGAACCACACCCAAAAGACTAGACTGCACATGCAGTTCTGGGAACCGAAATATGTGGGGGCATCCATCTTGTCCCCATCAATGCACTACAAGTCCAATCCCCAATGTTATCCTATGGGAGTGAGTGAGTCTGGTGCCACAAGCGCCAAGTCTGACTCCAAGTGGGTCTTTGGAGGGATGAGAGGCCCTTGAGGGCCATGTAGGTGATCGTGGCCTGGCTCCAGCCTGACATCTTGGAGGGCTGGGGACATGAGGGGCAGGAATCATGACACCTTGGTGGTGATGGAAGGGTTAGAAGCTCACTGTCTAAGGTTTTGAAATTTTAGGGTTCCCCAATTAGTTTCAATTGAGTCACATCCCACTGCAGACACTATATGTAAGGAGCTCATGGTGACAACAGTAAAAGCAGACATGTGATCTCAGTTCAAGGGTGTTTATTAAACTGTATAGTTAGGTTGGAAAAATGCCTAATCTAAACCTAAATCTAAGATGGGAGCAAACTACGACCATTAAATAATAATAAGGCAGTCCTAATGGCGTCTTGTCAAATAAAAGGGCCTATACTAAAGAAAACTTTTGCCAATCCTCACAACTAGATACAAAAAGAGGTTGGGATAGTGATAACAGGAAAGAACGAAGTGTTCACAAATGATCAGTCAGGATGTTATTGCCAGGGGTCTCCCTTCCCCATGTTTTGAGCACGGGACAAAGCAAGACTCCTGAGCATAGCACACTCTCGAGATTTCCCAGCACGAGACTACCGCTCCATTCTCAGGTATCCGGATATTCTTTGGTTAAGTCTCTTTTCTACAAATAGTCTCTTGCCTCCAAGGATCTGATGGGTGCACATTAATAAAACAAAATGTTCCTTTCTGTATGTTTGGTGGGTGATGGCTTTTCACCCCTGGTTTCCCCTCTTCCGGTCTCAGATCCCTCTCGAATAGCAGCCTCCATCTGTTGGATTCACTATGGCTTTTGTTCACAAGATTTCTCCTTTTGCATTCACAAATCTTAATGGGGGTCATACGAGATTTGAGGCAGCCATGGCGTCTTTAGCGCCATGGCTGCCTCCAAACCCGGGTCCGGTCTGGTTGAATATGTACTTACCGGGTCATTCCGACCTTGGAGGACCCGGTAAATCCCCATTCAGCCAACCATTCCACATTTCCATTTGAGCCCCCATAGGGCTCAATGGGAATGGGAAAGGCGCTAATTACGGGCCTGCAAATAGCGGGCCCGTTATTAGCTCCCTGGTCCCTTAGCAGGACCCACAAAGGACGTGTGGTCAGACCACACAGGTTCTTAAGGTTCGGAATTGGGCGGTAAGGGTTACCTGAACCGGTCTCCTTACCGTTGCCCGTTAATCCTTACCGCCCAACTCTCCTTACCGTTGCCCGTTAATCCTTACCGCCCAACTCGGAATGAGGCCCAATGTCTTTTAAACAATCCACTGTGGACATCCCTCTGTCGGATTCACTCTTGTCAACGCAATGTTCATTAGGGCATCATGCTTTGCCCCATTCTGTCGGCATCCCTCCGTTGGATTCACTTTTGCCAAACACACAGTTCCTTCTCTGTTCTCACTAGGCAAGATTTGTCTCCCTTAGCTTTGCAATTAAGTGCCGGTCAAAGAGTTTTGACTGTACAGGGGGTTTTGCTAGACCACTGTGTGACCACTTTGTCCTACTCCAATGTACACTCTTGGGGCTCTCTCTAGGGCGTTCTTGTATCGGTAGTTTAAACAATAGGGAAATCACCCAGAGTCTATCGAGTGAGCACCCACGTGGTGCCGAACCCCTCAGCAGCTGGGTTTCCCCCTTCATTTTCCATTAGCAACTTTCATTCAATACAGTTTGGTTTCTTATTGGTCCACCCTTCGACTCACCGGCTGTGATGAACCGCTTGGCTTCTCTTGTCTCTGGAGTCAAGAAAGGTACCACGGTAGCAAGCATCTCTCCCGGTCCTGATTAACAGTGTAGGAGTGCTACGTGTAACGTTGACATCTGCTGCAACACACGCTGGCTATTGATCGTGCTCTTATGATTCCTTTCAGGGAGGCTTTGTGGGTTGGGGTCAAAAAGGGCAAGGTTGCATCTCTACTTGTCACCCCTTTGATTCTTGCTTTTCTCCTCCTTTTGAACTGCCTCCATGGGATAGCTGTCTCTTCTTGCAGTTTTCCTTACACATAGTGTGCTCTCGTGCTCCACCTTTTATCCCTGTGGGGAAGGGAAAGGGCCATCAGGTGTGTGTATGGTTCTGGTCAATTGCCTGACTTTGTCTGACCCGGTTCATAGTGATAATATCGAAAACCAAAATCTCGAAAACCAAAATCTCGAATACAAAAGGCCGAAAAATAAAATATCGAATTTTTTTTTCAATGTGTTTTTTTTTTAAATGGGGGGGTTCCCCCCCAACCCCCCTTTTTTTCATTTTTTTTTTATTTTACCCCTTTTTTTTACTTACCTGACCCCAAAAACATATATAAATAAATAAATAAAAAATTCGATATTTTTTTTTTCGATATTTTTTTTTTCGGTCTTTTTGTATTCGATATTTTGGTTTCGAGATTTTGACTGACTACCGTCTGACCCTTATGTTGGGACATGTCAGGTAAACAGCTCTAGTGTTAGTCTGTTGTCTTGCGTGGTATAAGAAAGTGTTTGTGTCAGAAAAGGGGGGAGTTGAGTTTCTGAGTATCCTATGTGGTAGGATGGGGAAAAGGTGTTTTAAGAAGGGGGATACTGCATCTCACCCGTCGGTGCCCCACCTCCACTCCCTGAGGACCCCTCATCCAGGTGATCCTCCTGCACTGGTCCACCTCCAGGAACTGGATCCAATACTGATGGCCGTCCCCTGGTCGCAGAATCAACAGAAGACCCCTCTTCAACCTCCTCACCTGTGTCTTCAGGGGATTCTTCATCTAACTCACCCTTCTTCTTTCTTCTTTGTTGTCCACTGTTCTTTTCTTTCTTTCTGAAGAGGTAATGGCGAGCTCCTCCCGAGGCCACTTTGCCTGGTTGGTCCACAACCAAAGCAGTATGGGGCCCTTGGAGTCAACCCTTTCTGATCAGGGAAAAAGCCTTGTGGCAAAAAACCTTGAATCCAATGATGTATTGATGGAATTGATTGGTTCGTAGTAATGTGGTAGCAATTGGCTCCAAGGCAAAGACTAAAGATGGAACAAGTCCTTGTTACAAATGTTGGATCTGCTAACAAGATGCAGTAGCGTGTGGACCTGGAATCTGATGGCAAAGAATACTTGGAAGTAGAGTGGAAATTGGAATCCGATAGCAAGGAAAGGTAAACAGCAAACAGGATGGTGGTCAGCAGGCGACCACACAAGTAAGGTGGAAAGAAAGCAGGAAGCAGCAGCATAACAAAAGCAGGTAAGAAAAGGCAGCATTTCAACAACAGAAACTCACAGAAGGAAAACAGGGAGAAATGCAGCAAGAAACCCAGGGAAGCAACTTGGAAAGCAAGCGAAGGAACACTCAGCAGCATCTTGCCCGCAGCAAAGGAAGGTTACAATGCTCCGAGCGTAGGATCAGGTGCTACATAATGTTAGGCTCACCTGGTGTCCACGGGGGCGTTGATCTGGACCGGCCAGATGTTACTTCTTCCAGTGATACTCAGAGCGCCGAGATGACGGAGTGGACCGGGCCACCCAGCTTGGTCTGTGTGGCTCGTATGAATACTCTTCTGTAATGCAGAAAGGGGAATTAACCACCTGTGAGGTTTAAGCTTAACCCCACCTTCTCCCCATGAATTACTTTGGGATTCCTTTAGATTCTCACCTGATAATCTGAAAAGATGAATTCTCCATCCTGCTTCAAGTGCAGGGGCGCGTAGATGACCAGTTGCCTCACTGGTGTGGGAAGTTGGCGAGTTGCAGACCGAGTTGACTCCGTAGAGGTAATAGTTATAAGAGTTCAAAACGTCTGGAATTTACTCTGTCCAATTCCCCTAGGTTTCCCTTATGGATCTGGAAAGAGTTCACGTGGCAACCAGAGATGCGCAGGTAAGTGTTTATGAAGGCTGTTCGGAATAAAGAGGGAAGCTTGCTCTAATCTGTGGTCTTTTTCTGTTTCAGGCATCCATTCGGAGCAAGATCCGTGGATTGAAGAGTTTACCTCAACCGGGTAAGTCTGTAGCGGAATGTTTCCCCATAGGGGCCGGGGTGCGGTGGATATGCGGAAAAGGTTGCGCCGACCCGAGATTAGGTGAGTATCCCCAGTGATCTCAAGTAAATCTTAATATTTGCCCTCGTTGCCCTTGATAACTCTCTGTTGCTCACCTTATTGTTTTTATGCCCATAGGTGATGAAGAGCGGCCGCGGACTGAAGATGAGCGTGATGGAATGCCGAAAATGGCAACAGGTGAGTTCAGCGCGGCGTTGCAGGAGGCGCGGCAAGATCGACTAATGGATTCTTACTTCCAGGTCCGGTAGTCGGGAAGATGCAGGATTCAGGTGAGTATGAATAAACTCTTGCTCTAACCTTTCCTTCTGTTTTCCTTGCAGGGTTCAGGAGCTCCGGAGTGTAGACGGGCGTGGCAGAAGACTGGAAGCTGCTGCAGGCACGGTGAGCGTTACGCTGCTACTGCAGAATAACGCGAAGCACGTGTGGCTGTCCGGGCGTGGCTTAAATAGCTTTGGAAGAAGTCCCAGGTAAGTATTCTTCCACTGCCGCACCCAGGTAAGAAAATAGTCCCTTCATTTAAAGTAGTCCCTCCTAAGGCTCATTTGGCTTAGGTCTTCATGCAGCATGGTCTGCATCAGGTGAGTAAGCAGCATGGCGCCAGGACTGACTTTGTTCATATGAGCCTGGCGCCAAAGGCGCCAGGACTGCACCCAAACAGCCCCTAACTGGGGCTTTTGGGCATGCTCCAAATGGCGTGATGCCTGCTTCCGGGGCTGCTGGGCCTGGTCTGGTTTCCCAGGGGCAAGCATCATGACACATAAACAGGTTGCAGCCATGTTGGAAAAATGAACTAGACTGTTGTGGTCTGTTACTCTGGAAATGTGATGGAACGTTAACTATTCTGCCAATGTCTCCAAAGGTCTCCATCAGCAAGTCATGACAGTATGGCCCCTTCCAATCTGGGGTCCTCCTGGTTTTCCTTGATATCTCCTGTGGAACTGGCGAACGAGTCAGGGAGCATGGATGTTGTGTGTAGGTTCCCATGTACTTTCTTCTTCTGAAAAGCCCTTCCAGTGGACCAGATACTACAGTGTTCCATGTCTGTATCTAGAGTCAATGAGCCGTGACACTTCAAATTCCTTTGACACTTCAACCCCTTCCTTTCTCTTCACTATGTTATTTCGCATATAGGGGTCTTGTAGACAAATCTTTAGGAGGGACGTATGAAAAACAGGATGGATCCTCTTTAATCTACGAGGCAATTTGAGTCGAAAGGCTACGGGATTAACCCTTGAAGTGATCTCAAAGGGTCCAATGTAACGTGCAGAGAACTTAGTGGGATGAACCCATCGAGGCAGGAATTTGGTTGATAACAAGACCTTGTTTACAATGTCCCAAGAAGGGTTCTTTCTCCTGCCTCGGTCTGCAGCTTCCTTGTAGCCCTTCTTACTCCTTTCTAAGTTAAGAAGAGTTTCCTTATGTGTTCTAGAATGGGTCTTCAAAAAATGAACTAGACCGTTGTGGTCTGTTACTCTGGAAATGTGATGGAAGGTTAACTATTCCGCCAACACCTCTAAAGGCTCCATTGGTGAGTCATGACACATGGTCACCTGGATGACAGATCCCCGGGGACAAGTCAGGGAGACACCTTTAGGTTTCTCACAATGTGTAATGCCAGTTTAAGAACGAGAATGATGAGAGGAAGAGAGAAAATTGCAACAGCACCACCGGGAGCTGCATGAATACCTACAGCACTGACATGGGCTGATGAGCATGAGGCTGAAGACTTAGTGAAAAGAATTGGGGAATTTTATAGACAAATTAGGAAGAAAGATAGTTACATGACCAGATGGAGTATCGAAGGATCTCCACACAGAGAAAGAAGGGATAGATCTGATGATGTAATGATGGACAAGCATAGAACGCTGTCCCTACGCAGACTAGATCTTGATGATGAGGAAAGAGATGACAGCCATACCAGTAGGGGTATAATGATGTCAGAGGAAGCAAGGGAAGAAAACGAGAGACTGCAAGGATAATGCACATGTGGTTCTTCAATAGATCCAGATGTAGGAAAAGGGGTAAAGTGGTTAGATTTAGGAGAGCCAGAAATTAAAAAAACAGAAACTATATCATATCCTGAAAGACCACAAGGACGATTGCATTCTGTAGGGGAAATGTCCCCACCTTACATAAGTACATTGAGGTCTTTGCCAGGATGAAGACGAGCAGGCAAAACTATCCCCTCCTGGAAGAAGAGAAGCATGGGTGGATTTCATTGTAGATCAGGGTTTACGCATTTCCCGTTATTAGAGAAAGGGGACGATGACCACAATACATACTGTGGCCGCAGATGAATAAGGATAATGTGAAATGCAAATGATCTAGTTTGACCGCAGGAGTGGGTAAATGGATTTATGAGTTAGAAAGAATGACATTAGCAGTGGTTGACATAAAAGGCCATCTATCAGCTATCCTAGGGGAGAGAGCTGATGACATTTGGAGATGAGCGGGATATGTGAGTGTGACAGAACAAAACACAACAGACAATAGAGCACCATTTAATATTTAATAATTGCAGAGCAGACATATGGAGGGCACTTAGGGTACAGTATCCTGATACGTCCAACATGGGCATGGTCATGAAATGGAAATTGGGTGAGAATGAAGATGGTGTTGCTTATGTTCAGGAGATTCAAGAATGATGGCATCTTGTGATGAGGGAACCATGAGATAAGACTGTAAACATGTTTTGTCACATTTACCTGTGCGATCTGAATGACACCTTGCCTAGTAAGATCATTGTCTGTCTTCCCTTTGTTCCTGCTCCCTTGCCTCATCGTGCCTTGAAACACTTGTGTATAGGCGTGTTATAAATGCCATATCATATCATATCATATTTTATGTTTGGGACTGCCTAAGCCAGTGCAGAGGCAAAAGTAGGGATGGAAACAAAACCATGGTCAGAAATGCAGTTAACTACCGTACATCATTGTCGATTGTTGGAAGAGAAGAATAAGTAAAAAGCTGAGAATAGGAAGCTTGTGGAAGCAAAGTTAGTTCAGAAAGAATCGTATACATTCATTGTAGGAGCAGTACTGACAAGGGGCGAAACGGGTGGTTACACAAGAGTTACTGCCTACACAGCCTATCAATGTAGGGTACCCCATAGATTAGGGCAGGTACAATCTATGGCAACATGGTAGAGGGAATGGAGCTAGAGGAAGAGGGAGAATTTAATGGAGGACAACAGCAGCAATGCTGGAATTGTGGGAGAATGGGACATATGCCCTGCACATTCAGAAGTAGAGGGGGCATGCAGCAGAAGTAGAGGGGGCATGCAGCAGAACTGGCAAGCTCCAAGAGGGGGGACGGGCTGTTTCCAACCAAATTACCAATTTCAATAGGAGAACTTGACGTGCCAATGCCACTATTTTATTTCCGACAGACACCAGTTAACATAGTGGATGTGACTTGATGATAAAACTTAACAAGACAATGGGGGTATTTCCGAGGTTTGAGGTTAGGAATTACCGGCACCGATAAGGGTGCCGATGCCAGTAATCCCTTACCTCCGTATTCCGAGGTCCCTTTGCGGGTCCTTCCTTACCTCCTGCTTTTAGCAGGAGTTAAGTACGGGACCCGCAAAGGTACTTCGGAGGTAATTACGGTACCGTAATTTACAGTGCCGTAATTACCTCCTTCCCCATTCCCATTGAGCCCTATGGGGCAGAAATGGGAATGGGGAAGGGCAAAAGGTGAATGGGGAATTACCGGTCCCTCCAACCCTGGAATGGACCGGTAATTACTCCATTCACCATGCCGGATTTGGGACGGTTTCGGAGGCAACCATGGAGCTAATTACTCCATGGTTAGCTCCAAACCCGAAATGAGGCCCAATATCTTTTACTAACAAGGGTTAATGTGTTCCAATCCAAGGATACATTAAATTAATGTATGAGAGTTTATACTAGTATTCACAGGACAAAAAGCATGTTCCTTTAGACCCAGAAGTATTTTTGTATGGAGTAAATATTTTGTTGACATGGCTTCCAGGATTGATTGGTAAATTACCGAGGATACCTGCCAATTTTGTTGAGACCACAAATACTTATGGATTACGAGGAAGGACAGGTTATTCCCATAGAACTAGAGGCAACCGTAGTAAAAGAGGAAAGGGTGGTTGTTCATGGGATGGACGATGAAAGAAGTGCATGGAGAATAGTAATAGCTCCTGATGAAGTGTATAGACTGACAGACTTGACAGACGAAGAGTTGTTCAGCAATGAGAATCAGGCTATGAACTACTATTTTTCATAAGCCTTACCTATTGGATAAATGTTGAGAATTGGAAAATACCACAGAGAATGGCATTGGTAAAAAAGAAAGAAACTTTCATTTTTTCATGAAGATTTAGGTGCCAAGCATCTCATGGACCAACAGTCCATATGACGTGGGTTTAGTGAGTGGAGCAGGAGCAGTTAAAATAAAGCTTAAACCAGGAGCAACTGTAGCATGAGCAAAACAGTACTCTATTTCCAGAGAAGCAGATGAAGGTATATTTCAAACCATTTCTGATTTAATACTTCAGGAAATACTAGTGCCATCAGATTCCCCATGTAACACGGCTGTGTACCCATTAAAGAAATCTTTATTTGCTGAAGTGCAGGAAATCCCTACTCTCTGGAACAGGGAATCACCAAATGACAGTAAAGAAATCAACAGGGGGTTGTTGAGATTTATTCAGGATCTATGCCTTTTAAAGAACATTGTCGAAGCAGAGTTTCCTTTGATTCCGAATCCAGCAACGATATTATGCAACATTCCAGCTAATGCCAAATATTTTAAAGTAGTATATTTAAAAAACACTTTCTTTTCAATTCCCATTCATGAGGACTCATACGAGATTACCACAGGGGTACTGTGAGTCCCCATCATTCTTTAATAGGGTTCTTCAGATGGACCTAGGTAATGTACAACTTGAGAGCATAATAATTCAATATGTAAATGACATATAAGTGTGCAGTGAAACAGATGCAAATGCAGAGAAGATTCAGTCCAGCTAATGAGAGTATTGGCAGAAAAAGGATACAGTGTGGACAAAGAGAAACTATAGTACTGTCAGGAATAGGTCCTGTATATAGGACATTTAGGGCCTCATTACGACCCGTGCGGTGTCGGAATGAAGGGGGCCGGTACAGGACCGGCCCATTCATTCCGACAGGGCTGATTTCAAGCTACCCATCGCAGGACCCGGATCGCACGCCTGGTAAAACCAGGCGTGCTTTCCGGGTCCCGCGAGGGGAAGAAGGAGGTAACAACGGGGAACTCATAATGTGCCTGTTGTTACCTCCATCCCCATTCCCATTGAGCCCTATGGGGGCTCAAATGGGAATGGGGAATGGTTCCTGCAAGGAGGAATGACCACGTCCTCCAATGTTGGAATAACCTGGTTATTCCTCATTGCAGGAACCCAGTAAAGGAGCCTGGTTTGGCAACAGCCATGGAGCTAATAGCTAATAGCTCCATGGCTAACGCCAAACTCGTAATGAGGCCCTTAATCTCTCAAGAAGGGAGAAAAGTGGCACATGAGATAGCAGAAGCAATCATGAAAACTGTAAGACCTGAGACAGTGGGAGAAATGCAGAAATGTGTAGGTCTATGTAATTATTGTGGGGCCTGGGATTCTGATTACAGCACAAATATTAGACCATTTTTGAAAGGACTCAAAGAAGCACAAATAGGTCAAAGTGAGATTACATGGACAGATGAGATGACAGAAGGATTTGAAGAGTTGAAAAGAGTGATTTGTACAGCCCCTGTGTTAGGGAGTTTTACTTATTTTCACATTCAAATGGAGCAGTAATGACAGCATGTTGACCACAAAAAGAGTATCAGGATATGATGTGATTATTTCAAACTCAGCCATCAAAATTGTTAGATATGGAGTAGTGAATCCAGCGAAATTCATAGCAGAACTAGTAGTAAAAGAGGGTTATGTACATGATTGCACAACATATACTGAGGTTTATGATGCTATTCCCCACATGAAAGAAAACGCTTTGGGGGGAATTCTATTCATTGATGGTTCTTCAAAAATTAATAAAACTACAGGAATAAGGTATACAGGAATGGCAGTAGTAAAGTTACAAAAGAATGGTGACTTTGAAGTAGTGACAAGTACAAGCTTGCCTTCACATTGTTGCAGAATTAATGGCGTTTATCGCTGCACCTCAGAGATATGATGATGAGGAAGTGACAGTGTACTCCGCCAATCTGACATCAACAGTACACAAAGGATTATCACGCTGGAAAAGGAGGTTCTTACTCTGTGCAGACAGCACACCAGTGCAACATGTGTCACTATTGGACAAACTTATAAAGGACCTAAAGCCCCCATTGGCTATCGTCAATAGGAAGTGCACAGTCCAAGAAAAGAGGGCAGACATGACTTTCACAATATTTCAAAAAGTAGAAAGTGTTAAGGAAATGTCAGAACACTAAATGATGATGAAAGAAGGTGTTTGTATGTTATCCATTATACAGTTAATTGAGCTGCAAGGTCGAGCTCCACAGGAGGAACATGACTTATGGAAAAGATGGGGGTATTCATTATCACCCACAGAGGCTATATGGAGACAGGATAGTACTGGAATACAGTTATACCTCCAGCATTGTTGAGAGTTTCTCTGGATCAGCTTCACTATCCTGCGCATATAACCAGAGAGCATCGTACTGCCATGATTGCAGAAGACTGGTTTTCGCCAGATTTATTAGAACACGTTGCACAGTTTATTGTGAATTGCATTGCCTGTCAGAATTTCATAGCAGGGCATACCTTGCAAACATTGGGAGGAGCATATAGATTATGTGGATATGTTGCAGACATACAATAGCTACAGATATATGTTAGTAATAGTGTGTCCTTTTCCTCGATGGATTGAGGCAGGTCCATTCATACACCCCGATGCCACATGTGCTGCCACGTTTCTCATACATGAGGTGTTTCCTAGATGGAGTGTATGCAATGTCCTGTGGTCTCATAATGGGCCACATTTTGTAAATGAGTTGTTTGAACAAATCACTGTTCTATCAGGCATGAAACATATGTTTTCATCTGCTTGTCACCCACAGTCAAATGGTATTTGTGAGTATTTAAAAGGACAGCTAAGATAAAGATGACTTTGAAGAAGGAATGGCTACTTTACCTACCACTTGCCCTTTTTGCATTGAGAAACCAGACTGACTCAGATCACCATCTGACTCCTCATAAGTTGGTGACTGGATGCTGAATAAGGATCCCGCATGAGAGTGTCCTTTTCTCCTCCCGCTAGAAAGGAATAAACCAAACGTTGTCAAAGATGATCAAATTAAAAAAGACACTATGGAGAGTCTTTAAAATGAGACCCTTAAACAGGGTAAAAGATTATTTGAGAGTGGAAAAAGGTTTCCAATCACTAGGGTATAGGGAAAAATAATCCACCAGTAAATCAAAAAGTTCTGGGGTTGACACAGGTCAGGAAGATTCATCATTGCTATGAAAATCTTACCTAACAGCGGTTAGATAAATAGAAATAATAAGAATAATAATTGAGGGACATATGTAATTCCGAGGGATTTTGAATGAAGGGAAGTTATGAATACCAGGGGTTCATTACAAATGAAGCATATAATCATGTATTACCAGGTTTTATGTCTAAATTTGTGGCAGAGGGCATGTGTGAGCTCATTAATCCAAGATGGCCACCGCTACAATGTATGAATGAGTATTTGATCTATAACTCCTTTCAGACTGATCCTATTAAACATTTTCCAAGGACCTTTTTTTGTTCATCATCAAAACTGAATGAAGAAGGGCCTTAAAAGAATTCAATTTCTCATATTGTTTAGAAGTTTCTGTTCACAGTTTGTTGTTCATGATTTCTAACATTGTGTCCTTCTATTTTGTTACAGGTTCTGGAAATTGGCAAGAAAATGTAAACTTTATTTAAGAACATTTGAAGAATGAAATGTGATTCTATCTTCCAGTAGAACATTTTTTTCAAGAAGTCGATTCCTCCAGATATCGAAATTCATTTAAAAGTAGAACTTCCACCTTGGCCAAAAAAAGTAAATGGATATCATACTTTTCCTTTTGTATCTTAGGTTAAAAAAGATTAAAAAAATGCCCCCTGGTTAATTCAAAATGTTATGAAAAGGTTTTGGATTGTGTTAAGAAGAGAGCTAATTGGAACAATAATCAACAGTTGAACATGGGTCAATGATCAGGCAACACAATATCTGAAGAACTGAAAAATGAAAAAGCATCATGGCATACGGAATGCTACAAGCAATGTACTCATAAGGCAAGCATGGATTGAAGCAAGAGATTCTATGGAGAGAAGTTATGTGAGCCAAAGCTGTCGATCAGCAGCCATGAAGAAGAGGAATAAGTATAACAAAACTGCACTACAAGATCAAAAATAACTATGCAATACATACAGAAATAAATGCTTATTTTGCAATAAAGAAGGAAAAAGAAGAAATCAATTATATTTGATTGCAACTAATTCAGCAGGCATCTGTTTAAAGAGAGCATTAGAACTATCTAACTACAAATTGAAGAGTTTTGAAGAAGTGAATTTGGCAGATGCTTTTCCAAAGGAAATTGTTCTTTTTTACAAGTGGTGCTGTAAAGGACAGATGGATATGAAAAGTAATTCAGAAAAGCAGGATACCACTGTAATGAACAGGGCTCATAAATTGTCACAGCTCTTTATATATACAATGATATCACCAAGACAAGCTTCCTATGTGAGCATTTCTACCACATGGCATATCTGTAAAATTCCCTTGCAAGTGGCAGTTGGGCTCACAGTGCTCACAGCTACACATAGCAAATTCATCATTCAATTCCTACATAGCATGGAATCATCTATAGATTACGTCATAGTCCTTCGGTTTGAGTCACAGATAGCCACATAGGTAATAAAACATTCCCTCAAGGTTGGTCAGAGACAGGTTTGTCTATTGTGATGCTGACAACAGTGACCTTCTCAAGGATACTCTGTATGGTAAAGGAACTTTGCATGAAACAGTTATGGTATCCCAATTGAAATATCAGGACCATCTTCATCACTTCAACAACTTCAGAGGATTCCTCAGTCCCTGTCTGGGGTCATGTCTTGCAACATTCCCAAAGGGGGTAGATGGCAGAATCCTGTAAACTGTCAAATCACTGATTGTACAGAGAGGAATAGGGTTATTTTAGACTCTTACAGGCTTGAGGACCTGTTTTGGATGAAGACGGAAGTCTTGCAGTTGAGTGATTTCAAGAACGTTTTGCTGAATAGTTGCTGGATACACATTGTAATCTCACTGAAGAAACCAAGACTGATGAATGTGAGACAGAGTCAGAACCACTCACTACAGTTCCAACTTGGTCATCTTACAATTCCATTTTAAGTAATCCTTCAACTAAAGAAATTAAAGTCTGTGTACTCCCACTAATAGATGCCAACCCAACAAGCAAACACAAACACAGCTCACATTCATGAAGAAGTTGGAGAAAATAACATCTGTTATCACCCCAGAACCAAAATAATTTGTAATATTGGATCTTGGCCTTTACAAGCTTGTATTCAAATTATATTTAGCTAAAAAATACTTGTAAAAGAACTGGATCCTTTGACCATGTGAGCTACAAATAATAATCCGATTAGTTTCGGTCAGTGAACCACCTTTTCATTATCACTAAGCCAGTCGATAAATATCACATGTTTTCTCCCATCTATTTAAATTAAAACCAATTGTATTCATATTTTTATACAACAACATAAAAACAATTAAGATTACTCATGTACCATTTTATCAAGACACATTTATACAGGACAGAACCTCTACGACTTTATAAAGATATAGTACAATTATTTTACCAAAAGTGGTGTTAGTACGTGACACAGTTCTTTTGCACGCGCAAGTTAGCTATCAATTTCTTTTTTTTTTCACAAAAGAGATATGCGAACAGATTAAACTGATATTAAATTCTGTTCTTTTGAGGTCACAGAGATGTTTATTACATAGAGGCCTTTATTCTGGTCTCCAATTATCTGAGGTTTTCTATTTCAAAACCTATGGAATTTTCTACACAAGATTCAGCCTTCAAAAAATCCATTAAACACTATCCCTCGTGATCTTTCATGATGTTATTGCCATCTTGAGGACAAACATATTTCTTGGAAAATTTGCAAAAAAATCACAGGAACCCCTTGGGTGTCGTCTCCCAAACACTATAATACAAAAACATAAAACTAGTTTTTAAAATCATCAAAACATTTTCTTTTCTTGACAAAACTTAGTTTACTGAGTAAAGTTCAATAAAAAAATAAATAAAAATAAAATAAAAAAAATCATCAATTAAAAAGGGGCAAGACCATGTGTATAGCTCCCATAGTATCAGCCTACTGTGGGTACTAACCTTTTTTTTAACAGTCGGATTTGAGCTTCTTTATTCTTGTAAATTAATTACTTATATGCAGTGAAGAGCTGCTACCTTTCTTCTTGCAGATGTAGTTTCTTATCTGTAGTGGGAGGCTGCTTCCTATTCCCTGTGACAAGCAATGAGTTGCACATGTCTTATTTTTCTCATGCTCACATTGATTTACATATTATTTTTACAGTGTATTTGCATTATACTAACCTGTTCTTTACAGAACTATGTTGCAACTTGGCCTTTTTAATTCAGCCTTTTGCTGGTGCTGCCAGTCGTGCTGAAACAATTTTTCAAAAGAGGGAGATTTACTCTCTTTCATTGTGGTTAGTGCTAATCAATCTGTGACTACTTTTTTTGTTCCTTTCACATTTGGGAAGACAGTATTATCAATCCTTATTTATATATATGATATCATGGTTTATTTATATAGCGCCTATACACAATGTGTTTCAAAGCCCTTCAAGGCAAGGGAAAATACAATGACATTCTTACAGGCCATGAACAGTAAGGATGTGAAATTAACTATCGTGCTCGGCCTGACGACATTTCAGAGAGTGCAAGAGCTAAGACATAGATAAGGAAGGGAGGGGGAGAGTGGGAAGGAAATGGAAACAGACAGGTGACCACTGTACTAGGCCTGACGACATTTCTGACAGAGCCGGAGAAAAACAAGAGGTGAGGGAAAGGGGTACAGAAAGGTAGGGGAGGAACAAAACATGCGACTATCATACTAGGCCTGACGACATTTCAGATAGTGCTGGAGGGTGGGTGGGGAGGAAAAACTAGTAAGGGGAGGGGGGAGGAGACAGACAAGGTTGCTATCATATCACTATAGTCTTCTTAAGTGCATCATTGTTCCTTCTCATCCTCAACTCAAAAGGTATATTGGTATCTGCTCCATTGTTAATTTCCAACTACATACAGATATTATTTTTACAATTCTCATCTAACTATCTGTGCGGTCAAATTCCAGCATCATATTCTATATCCTTCGATTACTCTCGGGCTTTCTCGAGTGTACTAGTGTTGCACTTACTTTATATTCTGCAGAACGCTGTCACTCCCTCTCTGCTTGTATTCACATCTGGTCAAGTGTTTAGTCAAACAACCCCTGATATTCCTTGGCAGTTATCATATCTAATGTGCTGCGGTCACATGATCCCAATATTTTGGTCATGTGGCACTTAGAGTTTATAATTCTACCGCCGCTGCTACACTGTTGTGTTTACCAATTGCAACGCCATCTTGGGGAGGTTACTTACCTCCCGCAAATAAGCATTTCCGCGCTTGTTGATAGCTTTATTTTGTTCATATCGCATAAATCGGCTCCTGGATTAAACATAAAATGACATTAAGTGATCCCCCTCTTTCTTGGATGGTACAAGCATTGAGGGCACCTTAACTGTACTTTATGATGAAAATGTGTGGACTATTCTATCAGGGAAGTGTGTGAGAAGCGCCATTGAAGCACACACGTCACGTCACTGAGACCTGTACTTTTAAAATCCATCATCAATTAATTCTACAAAGAGCATGAGCTTAAGAAGTTACTTAAACGTTTACAAGTGGATGATTCCCAACAAAATCAGTCCATAACTACATTGTGACAGTTCTGACAAATGTCAATGTGATGTCCAGAATGGAAGCATTTGAGACTAAAGAATCTCAAGAAAAACCATTACTCATAGTTGCTCTTCAGTACATTCTTATGGTGGACACAATCCTTTTATTTATCAGATCTGTCCGACCTGCAAACTGGGATTTACACTGCATATCACTTGAAGAGCTTAAGTACTTTTTCACCCTCAATTTGATGAACTGTGCAAGTATGACAGCATGGTACTTACCAGAAATTAAGCAGCTTGAAAACAAACACCCAGACTTGTGTAGTGAGTTTCAGAAAGGCAATTAGGTAGTAAGCAAAATGCAAATACCCTTCTGTGCGTTAGGTTTAGATGAAGCTCTGGAACATCGAACAGGGCAATGAAAGTACTTGGTGGTGTGGTTATTATTAATGAAAGGAAACAGGCTCTAGAATGATTCTTTTGAGCCTCTCCTGAGCTGTCAAGGCTGTCTACAGAAGCAAAACAAATTGTAGGAATCACAGATTATGAACGGTCAAAATATCATCACCTAAGAGCATCCAAAACGACATGCAAAAGGGAAGATATTCAACAGATATACAACTCGATCCTGATATTGACTAATCCTGTGAATTATGATGGAAAATAACTCATCAATATATAGACAAAGGCAGTTTTTGATGAAAGAATTCAGAACACATCAAGAATGTATGAGGGGTCTGAAATGAGAGGCGGACACAAAGTTTTAATGTTTTCAACATTAGACATTTTTATTAAAATAAAGGGGTTGGATAAAGGCCTTTCTGTCCCTTTCCTAAAGAGAGTTTCCCTGCATAGGAAACTAAAACAAAAAATGAGTCTGTTCCTCGTCGTCAGAATTATGTAAACTGTCCTTGTGTTCAAAATGTATCTGACCCTCACACTAAAAATGAACAACCAAATTTGTAAATAAATGTCTCTGTTTCAGATTTAGCAAAAAGTGTGTGTAAATACCAAGTATGTTAATACAGCAAAACAATTCTTGAATCCAGGGAATGGTTCCCTTCCCCTTGGGTTATTTCAGGTAGGATAGCAAAAGTGTCCTTTTCAAACAATGCTTCCTTAAGAATAGCAGTAATGTATCTTTCACAAAACACTTTCTTAAGGATGGCAAAAAATGCCTTTAAAAGCAATAATTCCTTTAGAGTAGTAGAAATTTCTCATTCAGAGAATACTTTCCTAAGGATGGTGAAAAGTGTATTTTTCAAACAAAGCTTTTGAAATGTAGCAAAAGTGTCTCTTTTCATCAACAACCTCTTATGGATGTTATCCTGGTATACTCATCTGCCAGGAATCCTTCAATAGCTTATTTACATTCCCTGGTGTACTCTCCTGCCAGGTATGTTCTCCCTAAGGCTCACTAGCTAATGTGCTTCTTGCACCAGGATGTCTTACAACATTCTCTTTCTCTTTCAGTATAACACAGTTGTAGTCCTTCACTGTTCATACTTCATTTGCTTTATGTATTACTTGTTCCAACCTCCCTTATATTGACATCTCATAGATGAACACTTGTGCAGATTTTACTTTAGAACGTCTTCATTAAAGTTCATTTGTTTGTGATAACATTTGCTCCAGCTTTCCCCTTATTGACTTCTCTTACATGAGGATTTTTGTAAATTCTCTTTCTATTTTTCATGTTTGAAATTCAAAATAGGTTCTCAATTGTTTGTATGCCTGTCGGCACAACCTGGGCTCCCCAACACCTTTGGGCAGACTCACTGGTATTTGATGGTGTTTCTGACCTGTGGCATGTTGCAACAGTGAAATTATTGTTCTGGGAAGGCATCCCCCCACTCTGCAGACCCTCTTTCAGCTCTAATGCCAACTCTGCACTCACTTACCGGCAGAAGGTTTGCAGTTGGATGCAACCGCATCCTCCACAGCTTCGCTGCTGCTGGCGGTTCCTCTGTGGTTCTCCCCTAGCATCCAATATGCTTCTCTCGGTCTCGTGCCTCTCCAGTAGGTTAGCACAGTCTTTTCCCATGCATCTACTTTTGCCTTCGGTTCTGCTTACCGTTTCACCCGCTCTGTATCTCTCTTCTTCACCTTCACATTTAACTGAAGGTGTACATCATTTCTAAATGTCCCGCACAGCTGATTTCCATTGTAACAATGTAAAACAGCCCGTTGTATGAGTGAACCAAAGTGGCAGTTGAGACTCGTTGTGTAGAGGATGAATTCTTTCTGCCAATATTTCTCTCAATTGTACAAAAGAACGGGATGAGAGATCTATTGACCGGAAGATGGAGAAAACACCACGGGACAGGATCATCACAGGAAGCTGAATGCAAGAAAACACACCGTCAGGAACTAACCTCTAAATAGGCAATACCAGGAAACAAGAACAAGAATGCTCACTTGTGTGTTTTCAGACCAGAGGCTTCATATTCATACAGACTTCCTGTTCCCAAATAAACTGGCATTACCCTGTAGGCAAGGACAGTGGTACTGTGAAAATCTAATGATAAGTGGTGCTGAGAAACAGTATATGCAAATGTGATTCAAGAGTAATGTTTTACCATTAGAGTGTCTTGACAAGAGATTGCTTGAGCTGAATGGAGGACTGGAAAGAAGGAAATCCCCTATCCCACCAGCATGAGGATGCCTGCAGTGGAGTCCCAGTTCCAAGGAAAAACACCTAATTCCGACGAAACGAGGATGCCTAGCAAACAAGCAAGTGTGCTCACTTAGGAAGTCTCTAGTCCTTGAGGCACAAGAGGTTTCATAGTTCCATGGATCAAGAGAACAAATGTAACATATCCACGAGGCAAGAATTCCGTGGGCAGTTCCGGGTCGTAACGTTCCTGGTGGTGACTGTAAACAAATCGAAGGCAGTTGCAGTTTGTTGTGAATTCTGGGTCAAAATCTGATTGCAGGGGATCTAGGGGCTAATGTAGAATCAAGGTCAGTAAGCAAAGCAGAGGTCAAAGCCAAAGTATCAGGGAAACGAGAAAAAACAAGGTACGTGGCTGAATACAAAATTCAGAAGCACTGCTCGAGGATCTGAGTAGAGCTTTTATTTGGTATCAGCTGATCTGCTGTAAACGGCATTGCCGAAAGCGCTGCCGAAAACAAGGCAACAGGGTGCGGTGGGCCAGACGCCTCCATTTCCACATCCACCCCCAAAGCTCTCGGAGAAACAGCGAACGTGCTGGGGTTTTGCCGATGGCACAGCGTACACAGACCATTTTCCCTATAGGTGAACCAGAGCCATGAGATAACAGCGCAGTGAGGTTTCTTATGATGAATTGAAGGTAGTGACCTCCTGACCCTTGATTTCCTGACACCATCCTCCCCCAAAGACACATTCTCTTCCCGAGCAGCAAGAAAATGGGACAACATATCAGGGGCATGTAGATTGGATGCAGGCTCCCAGGTCCGCTCCTCCAGACCATAGCACTTCCAGACAATCAGATAAAGGCGAACACCATGAGATAGCTTGGAATCCAGAATCGCGTTCACCTTGTACTCCTCTGAACCCCAGACCGTGACTGGAGGGGGCCGGACTGGCAGTCTAGTGTTCTCTAAACAAGGCTTAACAAGAGGCACTTGAAAAAACGTATGGATCTTCCAGGACTGTGGCAAATCTAGCTGGACAGCCGAAGAACTGATCACCTCCCAGACAAGATATGGACCTACAAAGCGAGGCACCAGGCACTTGCGATCAGGGATGCCAAGATTCCTAGTGGACAACCAGACCTGCATACCCTGTTGGTAGGAGGGTGGGATTTCCGATGCTGATGCGCATAAAGCTTAGCTTGTTCCTGGGCCTTCTGCAGATGTTGGCGCACCTGATCATGTAAAGCAGAAAGGTCCCCCACACAGTCCTGAACAGCTGGGCTGGTGGAATGGACAGCTAGGTCCAGAGGCAGTGTACGTGGATGCTGCCCATACATAGCAAAAAATGGGGACGTACCAGTGGAAGCACGGACTGAATTGTTGTAGGCAAACTCAGCAGTGATTCTGATTTGAAACCAGGTTTCCTGGTGTTGCATTGTCAAACAACATAGATACTGCTCTAGAGTAGCATTCAAGCATTCATTCAGTCTGTTCATCCATCTGTGGATGGTATGCGCTTGAGTGACTCTCATTGATGCCCAGGGAGTCGTAAGATGCCTCCAAAAACGAGAGGTAAACTAAGTCCCCCCGATAAGAGATGATAATGTCAGGGAGACAAAAGAATCAGAAGATTTTACAAAAAAACAGGTTCGCGAGTTCAGGTGTACTCAGTAAACCGTGATAAGGGAAAAACAAGGCCATTTTGGTAAAGTAGTCGATAACAACCCAAATAGTGTCATAGACCTAGACCGACGGTAACTCCACAAGAAAATCCATGGAAATCAAAGACCAATGCCTACTCGGAATCGACAGTCATTTTAAAAGACCCATGGGCTTGGCAGTGGTACCCTTACACTGGGCACACCCTGCACAGAATGCGATATAGCTGGCCACCTCCCTATGTAATGAAGGCCACCAACACCAACGTTTCAGTAGTTCCGTGGTTGGTCTTGTGCCTGCCTGGATAAGGGAATCATGGCACCACTGTAACGCAACTTGTCTAGTAGCAGCATCTGTTATGTATATATGACCCTGGACATAAGGCAGAGAATGAACAATATCCATGTTGTATACCGAGATTTCTGCTGGTTTTCTCGATACCCATTCCTGAATGGCAGACTTCAATGATGGTTTAAGAATGCAACCACATACAACCTGATTGGGCAAAAGTATACTGCCATCCCAAGTACGCGGAGACGAAGCCCCATGCATCCTTGACAAAGCGTCCGCCTTGGAGTGCAATGAACCTGGACGATATGTAATCACAAAATTAATCATAAAAAAGAATAAATGCCACCTGCTGTGACGAGCAGTGGTACATTTAACAGACTGCAATGCAAGAAAGTTGTGATGGTTTGTGTACACCTGTACCGGAGTCGCTGTACCCAAAAGGTGATGTCTTCAAACCATGAAGGCATGACGTACCACCAACAACTCATGTTCAGTAATGGTGTTATTACGTTCATACTGAGTGAGCTCACGTGAGTGATATGCTACGGGATGTAAAAACCCACTTTCAGCACAGACATGTGACAAAACCGCATCTACCGCCACATCCGAGGCGTCTGCTTCCACAAAAAAAGGCCTCTCAGAATCAGGGTGTTGAAGTACTGTAGCAATACTAAAAGTGGTTTTAGGGTGTCAAAAGCCTGTTTTGCTTTGATCCCCCACACAAAAGGATGTCTGTTACTGGTAAGAGCTGTCAAAGATGTGACTGTGGCGGAGAATGAACGGATACACCGTTTATAAAAGTTCAAAAACATGGATACCAAAGGTATCTTACGTGGAAGAGTGCCAGAGCAAGGAGGTGGTCGAGGTCTCAGCCAGAGGGGGGAATGTTGAGAGACAGATGAATACATTATTAATGGCAACTGCCCCTCTCTCACCCCAAAATCATAAAGGAGAAAACGCTAGGCACTAAGGCAACCATACCGGCCTTATCCTTGATCAATACAGAAAGAGATGGACCTGGTGTAACTGAAGATGGCAAGTGTAAGCAAACCTGCTGGTAGAGTGACATACACACATGCAATAGACGCAAAGCAAATACACACTCACCATGATGAAACACAGACATTAGATCAAAGTGCATGTAGACATGAAGATTATTGCTTGCACCATAAAGGCACAAAGAATATAATACAAGAAATGTATACACTGAAATGCAACACAAATGATATATGTAGGTAGTCTACTAACATAGAAACCCAACAGTAAAAGAACTGCATCTTTGTTAAAATGGAAGTCATGACACTTATTGAAATGAATAGAGGTTGTGCAGCCTAATGAAAAACTCAAACTGCTGAATCCACTGATGCATATATTTGTGCGGGGAGCAAGCAGTGTTTGCGCAGCCCCTCTTCAAGGCTATGGAAGAATTAAGGGAGGGCTTAAACCATCCAGAAGACAACATGAGATAAGGATTCCCCAAGCATAAGACATATTTCTATCAGACAAATAGAAGAACAACCAGTCTTTGAATGCCAGGTGCAGACTAATTATAAATTAAAGCACAGTAAATAATGGATCGCCCAGGTCCCCAGTGGCTGGAAAAGTAATGACACTCACATTCATAGTAGCTAAAATCTCAAATAATACAGGACAGAATAATTCAGAACATGGTCTCCTCACATGTGACCCATAACTCAAGAACAGTCTTTATTCATTAGGGCCAGACACGACCCAGCACCTGCTTCAACTCCCCCCATCTTCTCAGAAACATGGCGCCTAGCAAGGTCAAATATATAGGAATAATTTGGCTCATGGCCTAGGGATAGGGGATAGTGTTTTTTTTAATTGGAAGAACTTAGGTCTTGGACTTCTCATCCCTCACTTCCATTTTTAGTTCATGTGCTGATGACCTGTCATTGCCAAGGTAGGTGACAGAGGTACTGACCAATTAAAACTCTTAATGTCATGCCACCCATTACATGTTCAATAACCAATAGTCATCTTTAAAGATGATATATTTTCTCTTCTATCAACTCAGAGGTGGTCCCAAGTGGAGCCATCAGCTATAACCAGGATGAAGGGAGAATTCCATTCAAGAAGACGACGAGCTGTAATAGAACAGAAAGATGAAAAATGTCATCAGATTTTACAGACAGAGGAAGGGTATTCCAATGTTTAGGAACCAAAAGTGGAAAGGAGCCAAAACAAGATTAAGCACAAATGGGATCAGGAACAGCAAAACAAAATGAGGAAGATGAGTGAAGTGCATCAGGTGGTGCATTAACTTATATCAAAGAGGGGATCTAAGAAGAGAACATATAAAGACAATGCATTAAAAAAGAACTGGAGACAGGCGGTGAAGGAAGTCATCCAAGTTCCATCAGAATGGAGGAACAAGAGAATGTAGTGGAACAAAAGAATGTAGTGGAAACAAACAAAGAAATGGAAAATGGATAGCAGCAATAAAAATGAACTGAAGAGCAGTGACATTGTAAGCCAGGAGTCCAACACGAAAATAAGACCAATAAGCAAGACAGGAAAATACAAGTTAATAATAAAGGCTTTAGTAGCAGAAACCTGTGGATTTTATGAAACGTTATAGAGCAGAAAGTGACAGAAATGAGCAAAGGAATGGAAAGGTCATGAGAAAAGCAAAAAGAAGACTCCAAGATGGCACACAGGTTGCGAGCAGATTAAGAAAGGGAGGGAGAATTGGGGTGTAAAGAAATTTATGAAGGCGAGTCACCTTCACGAGAAGGAGAACTGACAAAAATGTCAGCTTTGTAAGGATTGAGATGAAGTAAATGAGAGAGTGTCCATTGCTTCACATTTGGTAGAACGTCAGAAAGAGAAGGGTGTGACTGGTAAGAGAAAGAGAAGAGTGAGAACAGGATTTTGGAACTGTCAGCATTGTCTTCTCTAGTGTAGATCTCTTAAGTGCCAATTTAAAAGAGCATTTTCTCAAATGTTTCCTTGAAGTCAATTCTTACCCCAAAGCACAATCTCAGATTCTTGCTAAACGTTGTTCACCTAAAGCACAGAGATGTGTGCTAAAACTTTCCCAGCCTCTCCATGATAAAGTTACCATGTTGATTTCATGAAATAACTATTATTGCTAATTTTCTAGAGCATGGAATTGTAATCCCTTATTATAAACACATAATTTAACATGCACCATATCAAATGGCTACAATCACTTGTAGGTGACTGAATCAGATAGAGATAACGTGGCATGTCTATGTTATGATGTGTATGAGAATACACCATGTGCACATGCACAATCGTTTTCATCTGAGCACAAAAATAAAATGGCTCTCTATTTGTACTTGTGCTAACATGATTGTGCAATGGAAAATGCTGTTGACACATTTGTAAACAATGTGTATGCATGCACAATGTATTGCAGTTCCACTCATAATGTTCAATCATGACAAATTCCCAACTTTAAAATGTATATCACAATTAGTGATTTTTAAAGTGTGAACCTAGCTCAAGAGCAGCAGAACGCTTTACAACAGGATTGTGGCATAATTGGTCTTGGCATTTTATATAGTAACGCAGTACTGTTGGTGCATGGTGAAAGGATTTTTTATTCATCCAGCAGGTATTGTTGAAAGCGTGTTTTAGTGTTTTGCAGAACTGAATTTCAAGCTTCTACCAGACTGGGTTCCAGATGGTCGGGTGTGGCAGCAGACGGACTGCTTGTGAGTCTTCTCTTTGTGGGCTAGCTTTGACTCCAGCCTTTTGATAGTTTTGCTACGTGAGGTGTGAGAGCCTCCAGAGGTGTGGAGGTTAGCCTCCAAGTATGTTGGTGTTCCATTTGAGACAGCTATGTAGGGGATGCAAGCAGTTTTGAATATGATCCTGGTGTGGATGGGGAGCCAGTGAAGCATGTGCCTCATTGGAGAGATACGGTTGAATTTGTGGGCACCTGTAATGAGGCAGGCTACAGTTTGGTGTGCAGTTTTGAGGGGGGCCATTTGTGAACCTGGAAGCCCAGTAAGGAGGGCATTTCCCCCATTGATGTGTGGGATAATGAGGACTTGGACCACCGAATGAAATTTGTTTGGGGAATGACGGGTTTGATTTTGCAGAGTGTATGGATCTCTAGCCATGCGGTTTGTGCCTTTTTGGCTATGTGCTTTTGGAAGGAAGGGCTACTGTCAACAATGAAGCCAAGGGATTTGACTGAGTTTGACAGCTATGGGGTGAATCCATCCAGTCACATGTCATCCATCCATTGTTGCATGAATTGTTGTTTGGTGGGGGGATCGATAAGGACACATTTGGTCTTGGTCAGATTCAGTTTAAGTTAACCATTTGTCATCCATGTTTGGAGAGTAGCCTGGCATTCGTGGAGGTGAGCAATGTCCTGGGTCCTCTGACCTTAAGGTACTGCTGAGTCTCATCAGCGTACTGATGGATGGCTATATTGGAGTCAGTTAGGAGCTTTCCCAAGTGTTCCAGGTAATGATTGACGATGATTAGGGAGAAAATTGAACCGTAGGGGACGCCACAAGTGACTCAGAGTTGGTTGGATCTGAATGATCCCATCTGTAGGACTTGATGCCTACTGGATAAGTAGGATGCAAACTATTTTCAGACAGTTCCAGAGAAGCCCATCCTGTCGGAAAGGAGGGAGAGGTGTAACTGGTGAGCAACTGTGTCGAAGGCAGCTGAGGGGACTAGGAGGCGCAAGACCAATGTGTTGGTGATTCTGAGTGCATTGCTCACAACTTGGATGGTTGCAGTCTCAGTGCTGCATTTGGGGAAGAAACCAGACTGGTTATCACAGAGGAGGTCAATCTGGTCAATTCTGTCATGTAGTCGGGTAGCAACTACTTTCTCGATGAGCTACCCAGTGAATGGGAGGCTTGTGATGGGTTGTAGTTTGCTAGATCCTCTGGGTCAAGTAAAGGTTTTTTGAGAATGGATCATATGAGACCTGTCTTCAACATGTTTGGCAAAGCACCTTCACTGAGAGAGGAATTCACAATACTGAGGTGTGCGTTACATGCTGGGCCAGTGAGTTGTTTAATGAGGGAGGCTAGGAGGAAGCCATCCTTATAACCAGTGGGTTTGAGTCAAGTGAGTGTGCCTGAGAGATCCTTTGGAGAATTAAGTCAGTCCAGGAGGGCAGTGCCCGGGAGGGATGGATAGCAGGGCTCTGTTTGATTTTGAGGCATCAATGTGACCTCTGATTTTATCAACTTTGTTAATAAAGAAGATGTTTATTCTGTTGCATTTCTCTTGTGAAGCCATCACCTCAGGAACAGGTCTAGGATTTTAGCAGTGCTTGACTACTTCAAATACGTCTTTTCTCCTGTTAGAGGCTGTCTCAATGGTAAAAGTGTCAAAAGCTGACTTAGCCTCAGAGATCACGTGTTTGTGTTGGGTAACCAGGGATATGGGGAGGAGAGCGGATCTGATTGAGCATGGTGGCTAATTTGGGGTGACAGTAAGGGAGGGTTCCACTCTGGCCAAGTAACCTCCAATTGAGATAACTCAGGGGCAACCTCACTGGCCATGCACCTGTCAAGTCTCAATATTCAGCAAAGTTCAGTGTTTGGACTAGAAACATCCACATATCATCACCCAAACACTTCTTTCATTGTCTCCATGGGCCAAATGTGCAGCACTTCTAGGCAAAATGTTTCTAAGAACCACACAAAAGGGGCATCTCTTACTTCCCCATGTGTTGAGGACAGCAGGGAACTCACTTTGTTTCTCCTATTGGCTATGGCTGCCCCACATCTGGATCGATGATCTCTTCAGGTTGTTCTGAAGATCGCAAAAGTGAGGCTTTTGTCACATGTGCTTCCTCAAAACGGCTCCTAAAAAAGGAGTTTTGCGTTATTTGGACCTTAATTTATTTATGAGTGCAAACTGTCATCCAGGCTTGTTGCCATGTCTGCAGTGGTGATCCCAGTTCCTTCCCTCACCTTGCCCCTAACATCTTTTGGTTGACTTCCCATTGTGCACATTTTAAAGTATCGTTCTCTCCTGTGTGAATGCCCGACTATTGCATGGAACTATGTAGGTGTTTCTTGTGGAAACACTTTGTGCTGAATAAATTCAAATACAACTGCTGGCTCACACTTGTGGAGATCTCGAATCTTCGGCTAGTCCCAAAAGGGAATTTTCTTTCAGCTCTTGTGAAGATTGGCATCATGTGTATGTTTCACAGAAAATAAATCATTAAAAACAAGAACAGTGGATGCAGTTAAGCCATCTTTATGACAAAGGTGATCTCTTCATTCCCTAGGCTAGGGTCATGTGCTAGTGCAAACAAAATGTTTTTCGATTATCTAGAATATTGATGTGCAGGCCCAAATGCATTTATAGGCTCCAGCAGCAACATAGAAACAGAGTATAGGTGGGCACTACGGAAAACGTACTGTAGAAAAGTTCAATTTATGTAGATTTGAATCTTAAAGTTACTTTATCCTGAAGCTACTAGTTATGAAATAGCAGTTAAAGAGATGGGCAAAAAATTCTTAGCAAGAGGCTATTCAGAGGAGGAAGTAGCATCTGCAGAATTACGCACAGCCAGGCAAAACAGAGAAGATTTACTCACGCCTAAAAGAAACGAGAAAGAGACCCCAACACCACTGGTCTTTGTATCAAAGTATTCTCGCCAAAGCAATCGTATTAAGGCTATCATAAAGAAAAACTGGAATACTCTTACATGTGACAAAAGAGTGGAACACCTATTTAAGGAAATCCCCACGTTTGCTTATCAACGGAGCGCCAACCTTAAAGACAGGTTGATCCATACCAGACCACCACAAAAGAAGAAACAAACTAATCGCATAGGCACATTCCCATGTCTGAACTGTAGCAACTGCAGCTATATTATGAAAGGCGACACAATAAACCATCCTTATTCTGGAGAGAAGATTAAACTTAACGACTTTGCTATGTGTGATACACCAGGGATCATCTATGGGATCAAATGCCCATTCGGGTTGTATTACGTTGGCCAAACACAACGCACAGTAAAGGCAAGGTGGAATGAGCACAGATCTTGCATTAGGAATAAAAACGCAAACTCAGCAGTGGCCAAACACTGGCAAAACAAAAAGCACAACTTGGATCAAATTAAGTTTGTGGTTTTGGAAAAGGCACAAAGAAGAGAAAAACATGAGGACTTACAAAAGAGACTCGATCAACGAGAGACATTTTGGATTGACAGATTGAGTGCCTTGACACCAAAAGGCATCAATGAAAAGATAAATTATATGTGCTTCCTTTGAAAAGGGAAGACACAAACGGGTTATCTCCAACCAGAACATTGGGAACTTTGTTGCAATTCTTGTATTTTCTGACAATTTGGATGTAATGTTTACGATAATATGGACCTAGTTTGTCAATTATCTTTATATTGTTGTATGGATATTCCGTTTGGATTTTTTTGATTTTAAAAATGCATGTCTCCTTCCACTTCTCGATATTTACATATTGCCTAATCATCACTGTCACTCGTAGGATAATTTTGGAGTGATCCCGGTAATTTCTGATTGGGTGTACAAGTAGGAACCAATCACTGTTTCCTCCAATTACACTGCTGCAAGTCTAGATCAGACACAATATAAAATGTGGTGAACACTTGGACCCCCCCTTTACCCTTATTTTTATTTTTGTTTCCCTTCTGAACCACACAATTTTG
The DNA here is from genome assembly GCF_040938575.1 of Ambystoma mexicanum. Lineage (NCBI taxonomy): Eukaryota > Metazoa > Chordata > Amphibia > Caudata > Ambystomatidae > Ambystoma > Ambystoma mexicanum. Next base: position 872,547,852 of record NC_090930.1, read on the forward strand.
CGTGCATCTCGACACACACGCCGAGATAGCATTCTAACATACATAAACACGAGTATCGAGACGTAAATATACTCATTGTGTGAGTATTATGGAAACAGCACGATTGTGATTGTGCGGTTAGAATAGGCATTTTACTAATATGCATGCACTCGATACCTCGAGTGCTAAATGTTTCCATGGTGACAGCCCCGCCTCTTTGTGTACCCACGGTGTAGAGGTGGGACCAGAGGCGTATGTGCGGCCGCGTTTGCGCAGCTCCCCGTAGCCCCGCCCCTGTTGCCATGGACTTTTTAGTCAATCGTCGGAGCCTGCGCGCATTTCGCTTTCACAAGCGAATGCGCCTGTGTCCAGACTGCTGCCACTAGACTCACAGGTAAGCGATACAGACACAACACAGAGATTATACCGCCCGTGTACTCCACAGCACACTGACAGTCTTTCTCTCTCGCATTTAACAGCGGCACTGGACGATATGAGAAATATATACATTTTCCAGGAGAATTTTAACAGCACACAAGGTACAAGATGTGAATGTGAATTACATAGTATTATGGGTTGTCTATTTTGAACGGCATTATTATAATTTTTGCTCCTGTCTTTCTTTTCTTTTTATTATCAAAAATTCCGGATCTACTTGGGGTATGTGTTTCATATTTACATCTATACATTTTCAATTTAAATGTGTTGTGTTATCCTACTTGACATAATTATACAGAGTTGAGAGATTACATATTAGTACAGCCCTGAAGATGGTCATAGACCAAAATGCATAGGCATATGTACTAACTCACTAATAGTCCCACGTATTCATGGGATGCCTCACTTAAAAAGAGTGAAATCAAGATATGAGAATCGAAATGTGAATTAAACATTTCTCTTGAGAAACTTTGGGTGACCTGTTTTTTGACTATCTGTTTGGTGAATAGATAAATAACTGATTAGAAAATTGAACTATTTGTGCATTCCTGACAAGGGTCAACTGTGAGCATCAGTTTTAAATAAGGTACGATTACCTTATTTTCTCTTTGTTTCCAGCAGCAACATAACATGCTCATTTCCATTCACACATTTCATGTAAAACACCGTGGAGTTCATTTTAAAACAAGCATTGGCAATGCCAACAGTGTGGGCTTTTGTGTAGGCATAGGAAAGGCACTTGACAGCACTGCTGTAATGGTATTAACTGACCATTAATGGTAGCTGCTGCACAATGGAGAAAGTACCTGGGCATCTACTAGCAGTGCCTGGCAAATGCCTAATACCTATACAAAGCCAAACTGTTGGCTTTGAAAGTGTTTGTTTTTCACAGGACTTCAGTGAAGGACATGCATAGTGCTTAAACAGAGTAGCTGAAGCCAGACCTGTTTAAGACACTTGCATTACACCAGTAGCAAGTTTACAACTCCCATTTAGTCATTTAAAAAAAAATGTTAATGCTTTGGTTACAAAATGCAACCTTTCAATATTTACATGAACATGAAGCAGTTAACATTTGGTGTGCATATCTATATCACAATAGTCAAACATATTATACACACATACATTAATATATATTTTTTAATTCATGTCATCACATATTACAATTTTTCAAATGTCAATTAATTATCAATTTACATTTCTCTTTTTATCCATAGTGTCACGTCCCCGGTCATGAAACACCGCGTTAGCAAACTCCCTCTAGGACGCCACTTACCTCTGCACACCTGAGGACGGCAATTGGTCGTCCAGATTATGGAAGCCTCGGCTGGGGACCCCCGTGGCCGCTCTAATGCAAGCCCTCACAACCCTTAAGACAGACATGGCTGCAGCTACAACTGCAATCCACCACCGCTTAGACTCCTTGCAGAGTGCCCGCCACCCATTCCGGTGGATGCCGAGTTCGGCCATACCGCGCCCCAAAACCCAGGTCCTTCCACGCTCCCCACACCTCCTGTTCCCGTGGTAATCCCTACCTCGTTCCCCCTAGCAGCCCCGGAAAGATACCAGGGCGATCCCAGAAGGTATCGTACATTCCTCAACCAATGTAAACTCCACTTCCTCTGCCGGCCCCAGGCATTCCCTGACTCAACCAGCAAGGCAGCCTTTTTGCTTTCCCACCTGACAGGTATAGCTGCCACCTGAGCGAACCCATTGTTGGAAAGTGATCACCCGGCCCTCTACGATTTCGACCTTTTGGTGAGTTAGATGGCTAAAGTCTTTGACACCAGATTTAAGGCTCAATCCCGGGACCTAGAGTTATTAGATCCCACTCAGGGCAGACAGACCCTAATAGAATACATAACACGATTCAACCAGTTGTCTGCAGAAACATCTTGGCCCGGTAACAAAAAGGCTGTGGTGTTCTATAGGGGTTTGTGTAGTGCAATGAAAGATTCCATCTCGGTTGTTCCATCCCTCCCAGCCGATTATTCTGAGTTGGACGATCTAACGCTTCAGGTAGATGTCTGGAGAACCGAGCGACGGGCAGAAACTGGCCTTTCTAGCAACCAGTCCTCTCTCCTCCATATAGTACCAGTGAACCCATGCAAATTGGAGGGATACGTAGCCCCATAACTCAGACCGAGCAAGAACACAGGAGAACAGATAATGCCTGTTTTTACTGCGGTCTCAACGGGCATTTCGGTAAAGAGTGTCCTCGCTGCCCAAAGAACAGAAATTCGGGTTTTCAGAAAGCTCACCCTTGAGATCGGGGCTCAAGGCAAGCTCTTTACAAACCCCCATTGAGTACATTCCCGCTTTCGGTCCTATAAAACCAATCATAGTCCATGCTCAGCTGCAGCCCACCAGGGAGTGCTCACACTCTGTACACATAGTGATAGACTCTGGGGCTACTGGTTGTTTCATAGATATCTCCTTGGCCAACACACTGAATTTACCACTGATTTCAAAGAAGCACCCTGAACCAGTACAGGCCATCGATGGTACCTCCCTTACATCCGGCCTGATCAAACAACAAACCGCCCCCATGGAAGTAGTCATTCAAGGCACCCATAAGGAAACATTGTCCTTCGACCTCATTTCCACACCACAGTTTGGGATTATTCTAGGCATCCCTTGGCTAAGGAAACATAACCCGCTCATTAACTGGGGTACAGGCCATGTACATTTTGAGTTTGAAGTTTGTCAACACTACTATTTGGTGGAATCCGAGGTTATGACCAACCCTGCAAGAGCCCTTGGGGCAGTGGCTTCTTTAGCGATTGGGGAGGACGTAACATTAGGGACTCTGCATACGGTGGGGGCTATCCTAGCCGGTATACCCTCAGTTTACCATGATTTCCAAGCTGTATTTGATAAGGCCTCGGCTGAGGGTTTTCCACCACATAGGCCATATGACTGCCCCATTGACTTAATTCCTGGTGCTCCGATACCAAAGGGCCGTATCTATTCCCTGTCACCATCTGAAGAGTTGGCCCTGAAAGAGCATGTACAACAAGCCCTACTTCTAGGCCATATCCGACCCTCTTCGTCACCCGCAGCCAGCCCCATATTCTTTGTTCCGAAGAAGGAGGGGGATCTCCGCCCTTGTGTGGATTATAGGTGGTTGAATTCTGTCACCATCAAGAACCGCTACCCCATCCCTCTCATATCCACTCTCTTAGATAAGCTGACACATGCATCTATTTACACCAAGTTGGACCTCTGGGGGGCGTACAACCTGATATGCATGCGCAGGGTGGATGAGTGCAAAACAGCATTCTGCACTCGCAAAGGCTTGTTCGAATATACTGTGATGCCCTTCGGTTTATGTAATGCTCCCGCCACCTTTCAGCGCTTTATAAATGATGTATTCAGTGACATCTTAGACACTTAAGTTGTGGTTTATTTGGATGACATACTTGTGTTCTCCCCTTCCTTGGAGGAACATATCATCCACGTCCGAGAGATGCTATCCCGACTCATAAAAATGCATTGTTCGCAAAACCCGAAAAATGCCAGTTTCATACGAAAGAAGTCAAATTTCTGGGATTCCATATCTCTCCAGGTGGTTTGGTGATGAATCAGTCTAAGATTCGCGCAATCACAGATTGGCCGGTTCCGGGGAACCTTAAACAACTACAGTCCTTCCTGGGATTCGCTAATTTTTATTGGCGTTTTATCGCTCATTTTTCTTCTATTGTTGCTCCTCTGACGGCCTTGACCAATCCTCTGGTCTTGTGAACAGCAGGCTGCCTTTGAAACCCTCAAAACAACCTGCACCACAGCCCCAGTCCTCCAGCACCCAGATCCAGAACTTCCCTTCATTGTGGAGGCTGACACCTCTTCTTTTGCATTGGGTGCAGTCCTGTCCCAACCATTTCCAACAACTGGTCGCCTGCACCCGGTGGCGTACCACTCACGGAAATTCACGTCGACAGAAGCGCATTATACGGTCACGGAGAAAGAACTCCTGGCCATCAAAGATGCATTTCAGGTCTGGAGACACCATCTTCTGGGGGCTAAGCACCAGACTGTCGTGTACACCGATCACAAAAACGTGCAGGATTTAGCATCACTCAAATGTGTGAACAGCCGACAAGTTCGCTGGCACTTATTTTTTGCAGCGTACGACTTTGTGGTTAAACATAGCCCGGGGGTGGTCCACGGAAAGGCGGATGCTTTGTCCCGTTCACCAGGGGGGGTGTCTCTCCCGCCCTTTCCAGACACATTGCTAGAACAGGGGCACGTAATTTGTGCTTGCACTCCCTCACAACCCATGTTAACTGCCATACGTCAATGGGTCTTGCATCATCCCCAAGCAATGATGGCGTGGGACCCGGTGTTTCAGGATGGGTTGCCTTTTGTACAAGGGAAGCTGTTTTTGCCCACCAGTGACACACGTAACCAGGCCCTAGACTAGTCCCACAGTGCCATCATCAATGGTCACCCAGGGCAACGACACACCTTAGATCTGCTGAAAGGTTGGTGCTGGTGGCCATTGATGAGGCATGATGTGGAGGACTACGTGAACACCTGCTCGTTGTGTGCTCAGTGCAAGTCACGAAGGGGCCGCACGCTAGGATTATTGCAACCCCTACCCATACCCTCAAGGCCCTGGCACACGGTCTTGATGGACCTAATTACTGACTTGCCCACACGCAGGGATTTGACACGATTTGGGTAGTTGTGGATTCCTACACCAAGATGGCTCGTTTTATACCATGTAAAGGGATCCCTTCCGCTCCTTCCTTGGCCCGGTTGTTCTTCAGATCTATCTTCTGTCTGTTCGACTTGCCGCAGGTTGTAGTGTCAGATTGTGGGTCTCAATTCATGTCCTGTTTTTGGCAAGCCCTTACCAAGCTTCTCGGCATTGATGCTCGTTTCTCCTCCGCCTACCATCCTAAGAGCGATGGGCAGACGGAGAGGGTGAATCAGGCATTGGAGCAATACCTACGTTGTCTCTCCAGTATCAAAACACCTGGCTTAGTTTACTACACCTTGCAGAGTTCGCATACAACAATGCCCTGCACTCCTCCACTGCTCCACAGTTTTTCCCCGTTCTACTCCCTCTATGGCCAACACCCTTGCACTCTTCCTTCTCCTGATTTCACCCCTACCGGCACCCCTGCAGCTAATGCCTGTGTTCATGATCTAGCTGCAGTTCATGCCCAGACCCTCGTTCATCTCTGTGAGGCCCAGTCAGCGGGTAGATGCTCCTGCTTACCGAGTGGGTGAACGGGTTTGGTTGTCCTCTCACCATTTACACATCCCTGGTTGCCGTAAATTGCTGCCACGCTTTGTTGGTTCCTATCGGGTGTCCAAGGTCCTAAATCCGGTGACTTATCACCTTGCTATCCCCTCTGCCTGGCGTATACACCGGTGTTCCTCACCTCGCTGCTCAAACCATGCCCTGACTCGACCCGCATTGTTTCCCCTCCTGATCCTGTGTCTGTGGTGTCCCCTGATGTGTTCGAGGTCAGTGCTATTCTGGGTTCTCGCCTCTGTCGGGGGTGGTTGCAGTACCTTGTGGACTGGTGGGGATACGGTCCCGAAGACTGCTCTTGGGTGCCCTCTTCAGATGTCCATGCCCCTTTATTGGTCGCCCGCTTCCACCGGGATCATCCTTCCAGCCCACGGGGTTGTGGGCCTTTGGGGGGGCTCTGTCACGTCCCCGGTCATGAAATACCACGTTAGCAAACTCCCTCTAGGACCCCACTTACCTCTGCACACCCGACTACGGCAGTTGGGTGACAGATCCTGGCACATCCAGAAGAAGGTCTTGATTGGCCACCCAGGACGGATTCCATTCCTCCACTGGCAGATACCATGGCGTCTTCCCACGCTGCACCATAGGTATCGGCATCCCCTGGGGGCCCGTGGGTTAAGACATCACATGACCAGGAAGTAACTCCTGTTGTGGACGGTGCATGCGAAGCGGAACATGCGTCACGTGATCCGGTCATGTGACCATTCGTCACGTTTAAAGGAAAAGAGCGGACACACAAACAACGCTTCACAGCTGATTCCCGGCAAGTACTATTTGGCATTATCATCATTTTGCTTCTTGCCACGGCATTGACCACGGACTGTTTCCTTGGGTTTCTCTTGCCTCTCCTTGGTACTTTTGCTCAGTTTGCCTCAAGTTAGAACTTACGACCCTTGGCCTGTCAACTGGATATTGTTTTGGATTTCCCCTGCAATCGACGTTACCTCTTGGCTTCTGACCCGGATTGTGTATTGGACTGTATACGGATCTCCCTGTCTTGCTCATTCTGCTGATTCAGGTGTACACACTCCATCCAGAGTGCCATTCAAGTTGTCATCTGTCGCCTACTGCTGCCGGCTATTGCAGACCCCTGCCCCCGTTGCTACATCCAGGGTAACCTTCCACTGATATTAGGTAAGCCTCCCTGTGTACCCTCGCTATTGTTCGGATTGGTACAGTATTCCAATTCTCTAACATCGTTGCTTTCCTTACAGTGGTCAGGGGTCCTTCCGGCGTTTCCTGGTTCCAGGCTGACGGCACTCTACACCTGTGGCCTCAAAGATTGCACAAGCAGTTATTTTGATATTTGCCTGTGTGGTGCTTGGGGACAGAGGTTCCATAATCTACACGACCATCAAGTCTTAACACATAGGAATTTGATCACTGAGTTATCAGGTCGATGGCAGGGTCTTGCAACATTTTCAATACAGCTAAGGCAACTGAAATATGCTTGCCGTTGTAAATTTTAACCACATATTTTCAGCCGTTAAAATTCTGTAATCTTTGAATATCTCTTGCAAATACCATTTTCTCTGTTCTATACAAGCTGAACATTAGACCACAATATATTTCCACGTTTCTGGTTCTAACTCATTTTGCAATGACGACATACTCTTTCGTTCACTGGTACCTTTGCTCTTGAACCCAAAAGGTCTTTAGTGGGCCGTAATACTAACCTTGATCTTAAGAACATGCTCCTAAATTTGGGCTCTGGGAATTTTATCATATATAATTCAGGAGTGTTCAATGGTTGTTAATGAGGATTTCTTATCTGGGAGCTTTTAAACGTTTGACAGATTTCCAAAGTAAGCTGCCAATCATACCACCACAATTTACTTTTAGCTTTCATTGTATTATTAAAGAGCAGATCAATTGATGTGTTGGCCAATTTCATATATTGGGTTGCATGAGTATCCACGGTTTCGATGAACTGTCTAACGAATAATTCAGTAGTGCAGCTATGACACCTAGCAAAGATTTTGGTACTGGTTCATTCGCACCTTTTGTATATAAGGATAATATTTTCCATACCACAATTATATTGAGCGAAATTAGCCCCAATTTGTTTCTTAGAATTGCCATTGGTTGGCTAGCTGGGAGCTTTAACACTATTGGTGTTTTAGAGATTAAAACTAGAACATCAGCGTATAAAAGACAGGGTTTCTTAACTAAGCATATTTTAGGCGAGTCTGATACCACATCTTTAAAATCTTTGCCAATATCTGATATAAAGAAATTAAAAAGTGTTGCAGCTAAAATACAGCCTTGTTTTAAACCTCTATGCACGTTAATTGATTGAGACAGGCCCTCTTGGTTTAAAGGAATTTGAACATAAGTGTTGGTATAAAATTGTGTTATTAGTGCTAGCATGTAATTAGGACAGTTTACATCTTCTAGTTTCCTAAAAAGTAATTTTCTGGGAATGGAATCAAAGGCAATTTTGGAGTCTAAGTAAGCCATATAGATAGCTTTCCCTGTTAGTATTATCTTTAAATAAACGCTGAAGTCTTCTAACAGATTTATCGAAGTATTAAAGCCCAGGGTAAACACTGTTTGAAAATTATCAGTCAACTGCCTATTATTTACCTATACCTTAAAGTATCTCAGTATAAAACGAGCAAAGGTTTTTCCAGGGTTGTCTAAAAAAGTTATTGGACAATAGTGTTGGGGACAATCACAGTCTCCCTTTTGATAAATTGGAATTATTATGAACTTCTTCCAGGCTGGAGGTATCTGTCTTGCATGTATAACATGATTAAAAATATTGAGTAGTATTTAAGCCCAGGCATCCGGGCATGGAGCTCTAGAGCCACTCAACTTAGCAATCAATAGCAAAATGTCATCTTTATCAAATACAATTGATTCTTCAGATATCCAGGGTGCAGCAGTAACTTTCTGTTGTTGCCATCGAAGACCATAGATCTGCTCATAATACTGAATACAAATGGATTCTTGGACAGCATTAATTTGAAAGGGCGATTGGTTATCATGAATGGCACTATTAAGCAATGGCCATATTTCTTCCAAATTCTTGGACTCTAGAGCTTTCAACGTATGCTCCCCATCATTTTGTAAAGCTTGCACTCGATGAGCCTTACACCAGTTGCAGTAATTTATCTTCAGTTTCTGAGACAAAGGTAATCTCGAGTCCACGTCTAGATGAGCAATAGCTCTGTTGTCTATTTGCATCTGGGCTTTCTTTTCCTGTACATCTTGGTCAAAGGGATGCTTATGTTTATAGCATGGTTTCAGAGTTAAGGGTGTACGAAGTTTAAATAAACTCATGATTGCTACACATCTACATTCGCTTTCCACCATATTCAAACTAAGTATTGTCTTTTTAGAAGTAAGATGCAACTGTAGATATGCTGATGATTCTTTTCTCCACCTGAATCTATGTATGTATTGCTTTAGTGCGTCTGGACATGGAGTAGCGACGCACTGAAGCAATACAGTGGCCCCCCTATATTCGGTCACATGATCAGCAGTCAACGTAGGGGGAATACGTGCAACAACTAGACCGGTGCTCAAAGAATGACAAGTAAGATTACCCGCCATCTTAGAAGGACTCAAAATCTTGGTATGGCAAATTCGGCCACGATGCCAAAAAGACCAATGTTTATAGCAAGATGTAACAGTATGCCCCCTCCGCAAGGGCAGGGAACCCAGCTTTCCTGGATGGAGCCAGAAGAATCTGCGCACCAAACGAGGAGCATGAACTCCTGAAGCCCGCTCCCAGGACCTGTCCGCCGGAGCAAACCCTTTCCAATCAATCAGAAATTGAAGGTGACCCCTGTGGTAATGGGAGTCACAGATGCCAGCAACCTCGAATTCAGGTCCCGTTACAGTGGACACAGGAGGTGGATGAGAAACAGTGGAGCATTGAAAACGATCAGGTACTCCCATCTTGATCTGGGAGAGGTGAAAAACAGGATGGATCCGAGACCAAGAAGGAGGCAGCGAGAGTCTCACTGCTGCAGCGCCCACCAGAGAAACTACTCTGAATGCTCCAAAGAACCAGGGAGACAACTTAGAGGGAACCAAATGGCAGGGAAGAAATCGAGAAGACAACTATACACTATCACCAACAGTTATCTTCGGAGCCTCCCTTCGATGACAGTCTGCAGATACCTTGGCACGATCCTGAGCAGACTGAAGAGCCTTACAAGTGACTTGATGACCCAGCTGAATGTCCGCAATGAGCTGATCCACCCCAGGGCAACGGGAAGGAGATGGTGTTATGGTTGGAACATAAGCCGGATGGTAGCCATAGGTATAGTAGAAAGGACTAGTTTTCAAGGCTGAGTGCTTCGCATTATTATAAGCAAATTCCGCCATTGGTAAAAGTTCAACCCAGTTGTCGTGTGCGGCAGATATGAAACAACGTAGATAACATTCCAATGTCTGATTTAAATGCTCTGTTTGTCCATTAGTCTGTGGATGGTACCCCAAGCTCAGTGCTCTTCTGATTCCCAAAAAGGCGCACATCTTTTGCCAGAAAAGGCAGATGTACTGGGGACCCCGGTCTGACACAATTGTGTCTGGCAAGCCATGGCGACAAAAGATATCTGCTATGAAGAGTCGAGCCATCTGATCCACGTTAGGCAATTTGGGCAAAGGGGTGAAATGGGCCATTTTCGTGAAATAGTCTATAGTTACCATTAAAGTGGTTTGGTGAGAGGATGGAGGGAGATCCACTATGAAATCTGTAAAAATCAATTGCCAAGCCTTTTAGGAATAGGCATTCGGGTAAGTATACCCAAGGGAGGTTGCCTGGGTGTTTTAGACTGCAGACAGGTAACGCAAGCCGAAACATAGTCTCGTACATCGGAGTGGAGATTTGGCCACCAGAAATGACGTTGGATGAGTTCCAACGTAGATTGATATCCCCGGTGACCAGCAGCTCTGGGATCATGGAACATATACAGCACCTCTTTCTGGAGAGTGGTGGAGGGTACAAGTACTTGCCTGCCATGAAAGAATAATCCGCAGTCTTTAACCAGATGGTAGTTACGTTCAAGATCTTCGCAGGACCATAAATGTAGAGCCGTGTCTAGTTTAATGGTCTGGAGAAAATCAGTCAGAACTGATATGAACTGAGCCTTTCAGAGCAGAATCTAGCCTTAGGGTGGTCTTTCCAGGAAAGAGCATCTGCCCTAAGATTCTGACTTCAAGGTAAAAAGGTAAATAGAATGCGATAAGGAAGAAAAAAATGGGCCCAACGTGCCTGACGACTGTTGGTGGTTTGGGCGTGTTGAAGTACTTTCAAATGTTGATTATCTGTGCGGACTTCCACAGGAAACGGCGACCCCAGCAACAGATGTCTCCATTCTTCGAAAGATCTCTTGATAGCCAGCAGTTCCTTTTCCAGAACCGAATAGTTGACTTCAGAGGGATTGAAGGTTTTGGATAAATATGCAACTGGGGATTCCACACCTTGACTAGATCCGCTCCTAAAGCATAATGTGATGCGTCGGTCTCTAGTATAAATTGCTTGGACTGGTCAGGAGTTGACAATATTGGGGCCGATGAAAAATGTTTTTCAGTCTGTCAAAAGCCTCTTCAGCCTTTGAATTCCAAGAAAAGGGTACTCCCTTTTTTAACAACCTGGTAATGGGAAGAATGATGTCGGAAAAACATGGGATAAACTTATGGTAGAAATTGGCGAAACCAAGGAACCGTTGTTTTTCTTTAACCTTCGATGCAGATGGCCATTCCAATACTGCTGATACCTTTCTTGGGTTCATAGACACCCCTTGAGCCGATTGCACAAATCCCAGATAATTGACCTGTGGTTTGTGGAAATCGCATTTTTCTGCCTTACAGTACAAATGATTGGCTTGAAGCCGATCCAGGACTAACGTTACATGATGGATATGTTCGGCTTTGTTTGCAGAGAAAATCAGAATGTCATCCAGGTATATGACTACAAAGTGTAATTGAACATCTGCAAACAGATGGTCCATAAATCATTGAAATATGGCCGGGGCATTAGAGAGGCCAGATGGCATTACTTGATATTCGTAGTGTCCAAAAGGTGTTCGGAAAGCCGTCTTCCATTCATCTCCTGGAGCGATTCGGATGAGATGGTACGCCCCTCGGAGATCTAATTTGGAGTAAATGGTGGCTCCTTGTACTGCCTCAAGAATATCTGGAATCAGGGGTATTGGATATTTGTCTGGTACCGTGATCTTGTTGAGGCCTCTATAGTCAATACAGGGTCTGAGTTCTTCCGTGTCTTTTTTTGGAATAAAGAATAGAGAGGCCCCAGCAGAAGAGGTGGATTCGGTAATAAGGCCATTTTGTAAATTGGTGTGAAGGTATTCCTTGAGGGTGTTCTTTTCCCGTTGGGATAGCACGTACATGCGCCCAAACGGAACAGGCTAATCTGGGATCAACTCGATATGACAGTCATCCCTACTATGAGGAGGAAGAGTAGGAAACTGCGGTGTGGAAAATATTGATTGATATTTCTGGTAACAAACAGGGATTTTTACTATCTGTGAAATTGTTGTTATCGGAGTATGACTGGGAACTTGTGAGGGAACCTGAAGTCCCAAGGATTCATGAGAGAGACAGTGAGTAACACAGTATTCAGATCCTACGAAAAGGGTGCCAGCAGACCAGTTTATAAACGGATTATGTAACCGTAACAAGGCAGGCTCAATATAACGGGAAAGTGGGCTGCCTTAATCAAATCAAATGTGAGCGCTTCTTTATGTTAGGCGATTATACAAGTTAAAGGTTTAGTTTGTTCCCGGATAGGACCTGAACTTAAAGGACTACCGTCTTCCCCTTGAATAGGCGTTATGTAAGTCTTGGAGACGCGGGCGATTCCATTGTCTTCTGCCCATTTATCGTCAATGAAATTCCCAGCTGCCCCACAGTCCACTAACGCCGGAACCATTTGAATTAATCTGAAACAACCATGGAAAGATCCTGTGGGGGAGACGCATGGGATACGTCTATCTGAGTCGAGGAACCGTTATTGTTTCCCCCAGCCGTGGTTCCTCCTATGACTGGGCTCTGGAGTTTCCCGACGTTTGGGAACTTGGTCTTCGGGGAGGAACTGTCGGGCAGTCTCGTAGCACATGGGTGGAGGAACCGCAATACATGCATAGCCCTAATGACTGGTGTTCTTCTTTTTCATTCGTAGACAGTGGACCTCGGGCTGCCCCGATCTGCATAGGTTCCTTTGTCTGTGGTGGTTTACTGGTTGTTGGGTAGCTCTCGGAACGCTGACGAAACACGTTTCCTTTCCTTCGTTCTGCCATTCTCTCCTGGAGACGATAGTCCATTTGCATAGTGATGGTGATCATATCAGTTAGATTGGCTGGCCGGGGTACCCTAGACACTTCATCCTTTAATTCCTCAGTGAGCCCTCTTCGGAACAAAGTAAGAAGAGTGCCATCCATCCAATTAGTTTCTGATGAAAGCTGCTTGAACTGTGTAATATAAGTCAAGAGATCCTTACTTCCTTGTCTAAGATCAAGGAGTCGTTCCTGGGAGGCCACTGATATTTCTTGTCTATTAAGCATAGACTTAAGACTATTAACAAAGGCTGGATACGACTCCAGAATTGCATTCCCCGAGGTAACTAAAGGGGTAGCCCACGCTAAAGCGGGTCCAGAAAGATGAGAGATCAAAAACCCTACCTTGTCCTTCTCAGTTGGTAAATATTGTGGCTTAAATGTGAATTGCACGGTGCAACTGTCTAAAAACTCCTTTAATTTATGAGGATATCCATCATATTTGCCAGATGGCAGAGAGGATGGGGGGTTTTCAGGAACTACACGAGCTATCTGTTGACAGAGCTGCGCATTGTCTTGTTTGACACTTTGCAGCTCCAGGGACATCGACTGCATGGCAGCCATGAGTTGTTGCATTTGCTGTTCCATAGTCACTTGCTGATGTACAAAGAAAAAATAAAGGGTCTTTTTTTTTTCCCGGCCGTCGCTAACTGATACTGTTACTGTTAACTGTTAGAGTATGATTATGCCATTAGTGGAAAACAATTAAACAATCTCCAGCTCAGTAGTTTTCTAGGAAGGAGAGCACTAACCTGGACATTCAGCAGTGACCGGGAAGGCAAAGGAACAGACGAATGCGAGAATTCCCCTACAAGCCCAATCACTCTCTACCCGGATAATGGTAACCAGGAGAAGAGAGGACTGCACCCCCAGGGAAACCCTCTATGGGAAGAAAACCCTGGGTAGCGGCGATAGCAGTCTGATGTCGTCTGGTCGTCAAAAGCTGAACCCCTGCGGGAGCTTGTCATTGTTTCAGATGTTCGGGTTCTGCAGGGAAGTTGTTCTGTGAATGAGAAAGGACAGGTAAGAGAGGTGGGGAGAATCGCGAACTGAAGGGAGTCCCACGGGAGCCGTCACCCACCGCAGATCTGCCTTGGAATCTCTAATGCTGATCAAATATACTCGCCACGTACTGTGAATCGGAAGACTGCAAGAAAGGGAGGAATGATCCCCGGTGTGAATTCAATTGCGGATCACTTGAAGGAGTTCCATGCAGTGTTCCGAAGGAAAACGGGACGAAGCCTCGGAGGGCAGGGCCAAAGATTTCCCGCGATGAAGCGTCTGGACTTGGAGTAGCGACGCACTGAAGCAATACACTGGCCCCCCTATATTCGGTCACATGATCGGCAGGCAACATAGGGGGAATATGTGCAACAACTAGACGAGTGCTCAAAGAATGACAAGTAAGAGCACCCGCCATCTTAGAAGGACTCAAAATCGCGGCAAGGCCACAATGCCAAAAAGACCAACGTTTATAGCAAGATGTAACACCATGACAAATTGTCTATCCTGCATCAAGGATGTCCATCGTGTTGTAACATCTATGGTGTTTAGTTCTTTCAGACTCAAGCACTTAATGTTTAAATAACCTGCAATAATCACCTGTGCAATTTTAGGTTCTTTATTAGTTAGGTCAAGCATCTTGAATTAGTCCCAGGAGAAAAGCATTCCCTCTAATTTTTGCTTGACTTCAATATAAATTTAATACTGCAAAGATCTAATTTCCTAATTTTATCTTGGCTAGCTGGATAAAGGAGTTCAGCGAAGCCCATGGTTCTAGAGCCAGGCCTCTACTGGATTTCACAGCAATCAAAAGACCAGAAGAGGTCCTACCTAAAGATCATCTAATAGCTGGAACTAGGGATAGTGTAAGTGTAATTGGTTATTTATAACACGCTTAATACCCAGAAGTTTCAAAGCGCGGACACGGGGATCAAACTGGTGTTGCTCCGAATTGTCTTGTTTTCAAGGTGAGCATGTTGACCCTGAGCTATCCTCCTGAGACATAGAACATGACCTTCCCATATAGGTGGTTCTAAAATCCATTCCTCTTGCAGTAATATAACATCAAAATCTTTGAAGGTATCTTTTTTATTACATAGCTAATTATTAAACCCCCTCGCATTCCAGCTTGCTAATTTATAGGATCTTTGCTGAATTTCAGTGAATTGTTATATATTTTTGGTATTCTTTAATGTGTACTGCTGTCTGGGCATTTCTATCTCTAAACATAATTGACTTGGAATGTATTTGACCAATCTAGGTTCATTAAAATTACCATTTGAACAGGTAATCTTCAATGTAGGATTTTGATCTTCTTCTAAGCGCTGTCTAGTGCTTGGCTGGAGATTACTCTGGGGGGTTTGTATGGGGAACAATCCCAATGCAAGTTAAAATCAGATTCTGAATCAGACATTGATCATGGACCATTCAGAGATTTCCAGATCCTGATCGTATTTGTTTTTTGATAAAATCAATTTTCCCAGTTGCTGGATGCTTGATTTAGAATATAATCCTGGGACAATATGAAGCCCAATGTGTTCAATTCATCTCTCGCTAGCCATAAGGTATTTATGATTACTCCTGACTGTATCCATAACCCCACAATGCTCAAATCAGGATTATGGAGCAATTCTACCGTAATTTCAGTGCTTTGGTGGTCCTCCAAAGTATGTATATCATTAAATACATTTAGGATACTCAATCTGTTAAGAACATATTGGGGTTATGGATCCAGTCTACATTGTAATATTAGTGAAATACAATTTATTTGAGTCTTAGTTAATGCTTTAAGATTCTATGGATTATGATTAGTTATCTGTCATTCTGTTATTGTTGCACTGGTCTAGGTGGCAAACTGATTAAATGCCTTGACTCAGTGTGGATCTTATTTACTGACGTCTTCATAGAAGCAGCAACTGGATTCTGGAAGCTACGGCTATCTTCAAAGATGTTTCTATTTTGTTCCTGCGTTGTTCTAGACTGAGAAATTTTGCCATATTTTGCCACTCTTGAAGAGAAATTAACCTCATGATTTCTCACATATGTGTCTGGGCAACTATCGGAGTCAGCTGGAGTGATTGGTTTGCACGCAATTGCTTCTGAATTAATTTGCTCTGCAACTTCAATCAATTCATCTTAAGGTTCTATGCTCTCATTTAATTGCAGCAGCTATGTCACCAGGAGTTTTAATCTAGAGTTTTATTATTGTTTTTAAGGGCAGTCTCACTAATTTCTTTGATTTTTTCCATGTTTTTTTATTTATGTGAAACATGTTTCTCTGGTGTCCTTAAAAGTTGGATACATTTCCTAGATCCTAATTTCTTTGTTTTCAGTTTAGATTTTTGATTTTTAGGTTTTAGATCAGCCTCTGCTATCAACCCTTTTTCCTTTACTCCATGAAATATTTCAAATGCAGGTTTTAAAGACTGCAAACCTATAGCAGGCATATCTGTATTTCCCAAATCATCCTTATTAATCAACTGTTCAGCTAGTGTGGCCGTAGTATCCACCTCAACTTCTTGAGGAGGTCAGAGTAGAGGTGCAACAGATTGTGACAGGGAGGGAACATTATTTACTGTGGCAGGCATTCTATTTTTACATACACATTGTGGCTTGACTACATCCACAGGAGGATGGTTCATCTTTTTGAATGTTATTAGTTATGTGTGCAGTGTGGTTCTTTAACAATACCATCTGGTTATTTATCTTGCAGTCAAGTGACTCATATAATTTAGCTAATGCTAATAGAGCTGTATTCATCGTGGTCAAGGTAGCATCAAGGCATGGATCAGCATCCCAGTTCAGATTAAGGGGTCTACGTGGTGTTGGATTTACATAGGACGCTGATGAGCATGATGAAGTATCTGGCAAAGACATATACAAAATGGACGATTGTGATAAGTTTAGAGTATGAGGCAGGGATGTGCCCTCACTTGGGATGGAAAACTGGGTATCTGGAACCAGTATTACTTCCCATTCACTTTCTTTCTGGTTAATGGTTTCGAGAGATTGGGTATCTACGTGGGAGATCAGTTCCCTTTTGTTGGTATTATTTGAATCATTAGCAGGTGTAGGTGACATCATGATTTCATTGTCATTAATGGAATTGTTATCCATAGCATGTTGTACATTGGCATGGACTTGGAATATTATAGTGGAACCTCTATTTTCAATCATCACAGGACACGACAGGGAATTAGGTAAGGCCACTGACTCTAGATCCTGAGCTATCGTAGAGTGAGCGGCTGCCATCAAAGTGTTAGATATTTCACTGAAGTTTATCAAGCGTCAGTGGTCTCCTGCACAACTGGATCAACTATATTTTCCGGCGTGTTTGCCTTTGAATCTACACTGCTTGGAATCAACGCTTTCCAGAGGGTACATAAATGTCTTATGTCAGTTGTTAATGATTTATCACATCTCTGTTTTTGCGACATATTCGATGATCACTCTGTGTTGTCAATTTTACTCACTCCTGAGGTGTAGGCCGTGCTCACAGGTAGTTGAAACATTTTCATTTTAGTTTTTTTTAGGGCATACGAGTAGCTCATTTTCCTCTTTTTGTTTTTCTCACTGTGCTTCTTCACGTCAGCAATATTCCACCTATGAGTTCCACTAATAAACGTTGCTGTATACTACACTTGCATATTGCTGTAAGCAGGTACAGCAGTTTAATACACAGTATACAACTCTTGTACAAGTGGTGCTCTAAATAACATTCAATAGCACATTGGAACTTTCACCTTGAGGATACTTACACTTGCCGATATAAACAAAAATCGGTGTGTTCCTGAACATTTGGATGGTGCGCTTCATGAACGGAGCGTTTTAAATTACCTGCAAACCCAACTTGTGCCCTGCAGCCCTGCGAGCCGAGCTCTTGCTGCTTCCCCTGCTTCCTGGAGGAGGCGGGGCCTATCGCGCACACGTGAGTGGTCACGTGATTCCAGCCCAGCATAAATTGCCGGTATATCCGCCCGAGCGGCGTGTGTTCCTGAACATTTGGATGGTGCGCTTCATGAACGGAGCGTTTTAAATTACCTGCAAACCCAACTTGTGCCCTGCAGCACTGCGAGCCGAGCTCTTGCTGCTTCCCCTGCTTCCTGGAGGAGGCGGGGCCTATTGCGCACACGTGAGTGGTCACGTGATTCCAGCCCAGCATAAATTGCCGGTATATCCGCCCGAGCGGCGTGTGTTCCTGAACATTTGGATGGTGCGCTTCATGAACTGAGTGTTTTAAATTACCTGCAAACCCAACTTGTGCCATGCAGCACTGCGAGCCGAGCTCTTGCTGCTTCCCCTGCTTCCTGGAGGAGGCGGGGCCTATCGCGCACAGGTGAGTGGTCACGTGATTCCAGCCCAGCATAAATTGCCGGTATATCCGCCCGAGCGGCATGTGTTCCTGAACATTTGGATGGTGCGCTTCATGAACGGAGCGTTTTAAATTACCTGCAAACCCAACTTGTGCCCTGCAGCACTGCAAGCCGAGCTCTTGCTGCTTCCCCTGCTTCCTGGAGGAGGCAGGGCCTATCGCGCACACGTGAGTGGTCACGTGATTCCAGCCCAGCATAAATTGCCGGTATATCCACCCTTGCGGCGTTAAGCCCTGGAGGAAGTAAGGGCTGGAGTCGCTGTTATGCTGTTCGGCTGTGATCTGTGAGTGGTCTGAATTAAAGCCCTCAGCTGCTAACCTTACCTACACTTATTCGATTAGTTCTCAGGCTTTGGGGTGGAGAGTCGGACTCTGGCAGCTCCACAAGCTGTCGGGCGTTCCCTTCCCTGAAAACTGAACAACTGCCTCAGACTATTCGGATGAATGTCATTACTCTGTGAAGAAAGAGGAAAAAAATCTATCCTCTCTAATTGAAATAATAATCCAAGTGCTTTTTGGGGTGGCGTATTAAATGCGCCAACGCTTTTATTATCTTAGATCAAACAAGCTGGCGGCAACTCCATCCTCTTCCCCTCCTTTAGCTTCTCAGAAAAGGAAAATAATGGGCAGTACACCGCGTCCACAAGTGACTTCAGCTTCCCGAGTTCCTAAAATTGCGAGATCTAAAGCAACAGTAGCGTCTCGTGATATACAGGAGATGCTTTCCATTATGGGCAAAGACAAAAAGCCCTGTAGCAATGATTTACTTGATAATTGTGCTATGTCTGATATTCCATCGTCTATAATGCAGCCCAAACCCAAGCGCTCTATTTCAGATATAACTATGTTGAAAGATAGTGAAATTCCGATACAACCGACTTTTTTGACAGATCCCTATACTGATCTGAGAAAATCATCAAGCGACAAAGATCCACAGGCTACAAAAGAAGTGAGCACACACAGTTACCGCAGAATGATAATTTTATGCCCATTAACAAGCCCTTAGTTACACCTGGGTCAAATGGTCTATTAACTCCAGCTGCTTCGTGTATTCCCTCTATGTGTGGTACACCTTTTAACCCTACGGTTATAGTATTGGCTGATGAGTTTATAAAGGTTCAAGACGAACTTAACCACTGTTCTAATTCATCCTTTATCGATACTAATGTGGTGCTTGAAGCAAACTATGAATTACCAGAAATCTCCCACATATACTCTGATGATGAGAAACATATGTCTGTATCCTCATATTTAGCGCCTACTCCCAGACGGTCTGACACCATGCCGAAACCCATTCTGACTCCTTCCATGCCCTTGCCTTCTTTACCTCCTCCATCTACTGCATGTTTGTCTTCTACAATACTAATTGAAACCACCTTGCACGCTATGAATCTGGCTATATCATCATTGTTTAAACTATGTGAGACCTTGGATGAAAAACTTAAAATCCAGGATAAGCAACTTATTAAATTAATTAGATGGCAATCACAGCTACGTTTACAACAGTTGAAATCATTTAATGATATTGCCCCCATTTCCCCTAAAAAATCAAAGTTAGCTTCTGCTAAATTATTACAGCAGGAAGCAACCAATGATTCTTCACTTAATCCATTAGAAAAACCAAAATTGACCATGGCAAATACGGCTACATCTGTCCAATTTACCCTCCCTACATTTCCACATATTATTCGAGAACTTCATTCCCCTATTGAGAAGTGTGCTCCTGTATGTCCATTAACTAATACTGTGTTGCCCTCACCATCAGTGAATGTATTACAACCTTCTAAAGAACTATTCACAATTTTCTCGGGTGCTGTCCCGGCTAAACAGACTCATACAAGCCCCTTAAAAAAGAAAACAAAAAAACAACCAAAGCAGCATATTCCCTCCTCGATCGCCAAATCATTTTTGAAAGGGCTAAAACCACCTGCCAAAAATAAAATGACTATAGCTGCTAAAGCAGTACGAGATAAATATGCAAAAATCGCTGCCGAGAAAAGCCTAAAAGAACTTGTAAATGTACAACCTCCAGCTGAACACTCGCCCCTAAATAATATTGTGGCCTTGATTGATAATGAATCTGCGATAATTGACAATCACCCAACATCAATCACTGCTCCAAGAGTGAAAGATCTATTGGATACTGAGTTGTGTCTAAAACGCTCAGAGCTGCGCAAAGAAATAGACCTTTATTTAGAAGCTAAAAGCCTTAAACTTCCTCCGGCTGAATCTAATATTAGTGATGGATCTAAAATTAAAGCTAGTGCTCTTTCTCAAATTGGAGCCGATAACTTATCTCAACTTAGATTACCCTCTACAATAAAATCAGTACCACAGCCGCCTTCTCTTCCCTCCTTGGCAGATGCGAATAAAATGGATCAATGTAATTTATCTTCCATGCCTCCAACCTTAGATCGTATTATAGCTTCAGCCATTGAACAATACATGCTAAAATATTACCAGACTTCTGGTAATAGCGTTGTTACATGTGACGAAGGCATGCAGAAATTACCTTCATCTACTGCTACTTCGAATCTAAACCAAACTGTATTTGCTGCCTCTACTTCAAAGCAAATTCCAATTGTCCCTACTAAACAGGTAAGCTCCCATGCGATACTCACCTCGAATTCGGAAAGCACTCTAAATAGACAGAAAAAACCCGATGTAAAACAAAATCTCCACTCATTAATTTCAGCTATTTTTGGTGACATATACGCATTGGAGGATATTAATTCTGGTGGTATTGAACAAGTTGAATTCTTAAATAATAACGACCTGTCCTTAGTGCGAATCTGGCTCCGCTCAAGAGTGGTTTTAAATACTCTTTGGGCCGCTCGCGCAGCCTTGTGGGATCTGGGTTTTGAGCTTGCTATTGACCATCAAAGAAGCTCTGCTATTTCAGTCCCATATAAAGATGCACAAATAACATTGGTTACCTCTACTAAAGCAAATTCGAGTGGTTCACAATGTAAACAACAGTGTGAATGTCGGTGTTCTACCTCCCAAGCATAGCGTCTCCCCTAGTAAGCATCTTTCATTGTTAAGCTGGAATACTAGAGGCTTCAAACATCTTTTCTCCGATGCTGCCATTAAACTAAGAGAGTACAATTTTATATTATTACAGGAAACATGGCTAACTAACTGCCCGTCGTGGGATGGGTATTATCCCATCCTAAATCCTGCTATTTCTGCTATTAAAGGTCGACCAATGTCTGGTCTGTTAATGATGCTAAAAACAACTCCATCCATGAGTGTTATCTCACATGAAATTTTGACTCCGTATTTCCAGTTAGCACAACTATCTATTGACGATTGTCAATACTCTTTGATTAATACATACTGGAATCCAGTTGCTCTTTCCACTGATTCCTACTTGCGCTCTCTTGAACGCTTATGGGAAAAAATATATCAATACAAGAAACAAATGCACATAATTTTAGCGGGAGACTTAAATCTCCATTGTTTAAATAATAGTAAAGTATTTTCTGACGATCGAGTACGAAGCTGGAATGTGTTTATACAATCGAAAGACATGTTCATGGTAAATGGATCATTTCCTGAGGACTCTCCTCCCCATTCGACATGGAAAAGGGGTAGTTCTGTGGCTATTATTGATTTCATTTATGTTAGCCGCTCCTTGTTCTATCTCCTAAAAGGGTTTCAGGTTTTGCCATCTTCGGCTAGTGATCACAATATGTTACATCTCCACTGGCCACTGAACTATACTGATCAAAGAATTGCTCCACCTGTGACTCATATAACAATGGAAGGAACTATTGAAGTGAATCTTGGTCGAAACCGCCTACGATGGACCAGTACGAAACTATTACATTTCACAGATTGTCTTAAAACATCAAGTAAAACCTCGCTAAACCATTGGAATTCTGATATTGATTACACAAAACTAATGTATCAATTTGCCGGTTCTACTAAGATAACAAGATCTTCGGTTGCAGCACACTCTTATAATCAAGATATGCAGAAAGCGAAAGCTTTATTTCGAAAAAATAAGAAAGCGATTCAATTTCTACCAATAGATCAGCGCTTAGTTGCTCTTAAAGCAATTAAAACTAAACATAGGAACTGGAGAAGAACTTATCGTTCTTTATTATACCAGAAAAATGGTGAGGCAATGTTGGTTAAAATGGTGACTAAAAACGCTGCAGGATGTTGGTCATTAATATCAGACACATATAACACCACTCAATGTCAAATGCAGATTAATGACGTTGCTTCTACCATATGGATCTCCGATTTTACTGGTCTTTATGCTCTTCTCCCTTCTATCAATTGCGTTCCTCCTGTAAAACTTGAGGGATCCTTCTCAATAGATTTTGCAATGGACGATATTCTTTATCTTATCCACAAAGCAAGTAGATCCCGTGCTCCAGGCCCCGATGGGCTTTCTAATGCCATGCTAAAAGAATTTCCGGATTTATGGGCCCCCATCCTGTTTGAAATCTTCTCTCAAGTTGTAATTACCCAAAAGATCACTAAATCATGGTGTACTTCATTGATTGTACCCATTTATAAAAAAGGTGATAGACAAAACCCCGCAAACTATAGGCCAATTGCCCTGTTAGATGTTCCTGGGAAAATCTTTGCCCCATTAATTCTTAATAATTAAGAGATCTCCAACAATGGATCAATTCTTCGAATATGAGAGATAGGTTTCAAACAGGATTTGTAGCTGGTAAGGGAACGGCTATAAATATCGTCTCCTTGACTGCATTCAAGGCACTCTGTTGTCAGCAAAAGCAATCGCTATTCATTGCCTTTGTAGACTTCAAGGAAGCATTCGACTCTATAGATCGCAATCTAATGCTGCATAAATTGCTGCTATTGGGCTGCCCCTATTCTTTGGTCAAGTTAATTTCTATCTTTCATGAAAATACATCAGTTCATATTCGTCTTACTCGTGATGGGATACTAACCCGTCCCATTTTAACATATCGAGGACTGAAACAGGGATGCATCTTGGCAGCTACATTATTTAACTTATTCATCCTTGATATGGGTGAAAAGTTTCAGAATGTTAACTCTGATGCTCCTAAACTAGACCAAGAACAGATACCATGGATCCTTTATGCAGACGATCTTGTTCTATTGTCAAAAACTCTGGCAGGTTTGCAACGTTTGATTAACGGATTATCGGAGTATACTGTAGAAAATGCTATGACTATAAACTTAACGAAAACTCAAATTATGATGTGCCAAAATCGTAAAATGACAAAACACTTTCAATTCAAGTGGTATATAAAAAAGGAGTCGATTCTTTTAACTTCAACATATAAATACTTGGGCATTATGATCAGCCAGGGTAACAATGATAAAGTGTTTCAAAAAGAACTTGAATTGAAACTGCAAACCTTAATTTCCCAATCTAGGGCTATTTTATATAAGTTTGGAAAGTTCACGTGCAATCATATAATATCATTCTATTCCATGAAAGTAAAACCCATTATCTCGTATGGCTCTGAAGCTGTATCGATGCTGCCCCGTTTAGTGTGGGATCGATTAGAAGGTAAATACTGGCGCTCAATTCTTAATTTGCCTACCTGTGTCCCCATTGCAATGATTCGTTTTGAATTAGGGCTGCTATCGCTATACAGTACTATTGCATGGAAATTGATAGCTTTGTTGAGAAAATGCATCCTGTCTTTACAATGTCTAGATATATCCGGTATCTTGGGTAAATATTTACTATACTCAGATCATCAATACCCAAAATGCTGGTTAAATACAGCTATAAATATCCTTTCAGATGCGGACATCTCCGTAGATACTTTAATTCATAATCCAACGCAGGCTAAAATTAAACTATATCGGCAAGATTGGATATATACCTTGGAAAAATGTTCCCACTCTAAAGACTGGAACACTGCCCAGTTTGGCCATAAAAAATTTAGAGTTGCGGAACCATACATTTTAAAATACCCATCTCCAAAATTTAGAGATGACTATATTCGTTTTCGTCTAAATCTGTGGCATACAAGGGATATTTTATTTAGGCGAAAACTAATTGATGCCAGTGAGAACATCTGCCGTTTTTGTAAGGTTCCTGCAAACGCAGAAACGCTGAAACATGTCATCGTCTACTGTCCTGCATTATATGCTATACGTTGTAAATACTATCTCCATTGCTTTACAACGCAAATTGTAACTGATATGGAAGAATTATGGCTATTGATTTTTGGTACAAAGAGAATGTCAATTAGATTAGCTACAACAGGCTTTTTAAATGAATTATTCCCAAAGTGATTGTGAATGCTGTCATGAGGGAACGGTGATAGAAGGGAAGGAAAGAAAGGAAAAAAAATGAGAGAAAAAGGAAGAAAAAGAATGCTGCTGCTACTAAGGTCTTTTATATATTGGGTGTCAGGTGTAAAATTTTGAAATGTGTTATATATTAATGAATTGAATTGTAATATGTTTATGATATGTTTCTATTCATTTTGTAATTGTTGAAAGGTTGTTCCATACAGCCAAACAATAATAAAAAAATAAATAAAAAAAAATCTCCCACTTAGCATATCTTGGGAGAGAGCTGAGCCCCCAGCTCGCACAGTGTTCTTGGAAGAGACGACATGAGTGTTTTTGAAAGAGATGATAATCCTTTTTAGTGAATACCAACGAGCTCTGCATAAAACACAAGCGCTCGCCCTCACACCCACAGCCCGCTAACAGCCAACAGCACTTCAGAAGCACTTCCGGATGCGCACGGTCGTCGGCTGTATTTGTAAGGCACTTCCGGGTTGGGGGAGGAGTGAGAGAGGATCTATGAAAAAAACACTAAATTAGCATTTAGCAGCAATATAATTTTAATCCTAGACTTTTAAAGTCACTCTATAAACGATTGTAGGTCAAGTCCACCTTATTAGAGCTGTCCAGGAGCACAGATTCATAGCTCTCAACTCACACGCTTTTGGCGGGTGTCACCCGCCTTCTAAACAGCTGACTCACCCGCCAAGCCTCCTGCACGCCCATTCGTTTCAATGGGCCTCTCACCCGCCAAAAATAAAATCGGGTGTTTTCACCCGCCTTTGCGACACAAATGGTTGAGAGCTATGCAGATTGTAATTTCAATCAATAAAAACAGCGGTCAGCGTTCCCAGTGTCTCCAGCCAACAGCACTTCGGCACTTCTGGATGCGTGAGAGCTGATGTGCGCAGCCGGCTCTGTTTGTAAGGCACTTCCGGGTTGGGGCCAGAGTGAGAGAGGATCTTTTTCGAGCTGTCCAGGAGCACAGATTGTAGTTCTAATCAATAAAAACAATGGTCAGCGTTTCCAGAATCTCCAGCCAACAGTGCACTTAGAGATGCGCACGCCTTTAAGTCATTAACGCTCAGAAGACTGCTTTGAAAAACCGCTGGCAGGCCCTTTGAGTGCAATGTGTAATGGCAAGTCTTGATTAAAGGGAGTTCAAAGAGTTCCCATAAGGAGGTGTTTTTGGTGGGGAACGGCAGGAACTTGGTGGGAATTGACATAGGGAATAGCATGGACATGGGCAGTCAATGGTTGGGCAAATAACCAAACAACACCAACACACTTTGTGTCACTCCTCATATGCCACGTCTCCTTACTATTATAGATATTGCCCAAACTAAAAATGTGTAATTTGGTGGCATAGAGAAGTTACATTTGCACTGCAATGAAAATGGCCCCCTGCTGCTGAATTTCCATCATTTACAGGGCAGGGTACAAAAGTGCAGGGCAAAAGGTGGCATACACATGTGTATGATTCCTTTTGCCCTGCCTGCACTTTTGCATTCGACAATTCAAAGTGAGTAAATGCTGGCTGGCAGCAGCATTTGCTTTTAATTGGGAACTCAGCTTGTCATGCACGTATGGCAAGCAGCGATCGCAATTACAATGAAACCCTGCCCAATGTGCTCACAGTGAAAATATGCAAGCCTGTTGTATAACTTGAATTTATAATTGTAAATGCTGCCTGCCGTGCAAGCATGGTAGGCAGTGTTTAGAATGACCCCTATGGGGTCCGCCAGCTTTATACTGGTGCATAAGGCTGGCAGACCCCATAGGGATCTCCAGCATTTGCGCCTGCATGAAAATCCATGCCGGCGCAAATACAGGATAATGTGTATGACGAAGAGGGAGGGAGGAGGCAAAAAAGTAAGTTGCGTTCCTCTCCACCATTTTGCCATACAGATGATTGAAAATGGGAGGTAACGTTAATGGAAGGTTCAAAAGGCGCTTTTACGCTTTCCATTAATGTTATATCCCTACAGAACAGAGCCACCATAAAGCAGCCTCGAGTGATATACTGTGCTTCACCAAAATCTAAAATAAATTCAAATTGTGAACAGCAGGGCGTCTAGTATTATCCTCAGGGTGCTATGATATTTTATGTAATGTAAAGTGTCTTTCTTACCATGGGAATGACTACTGAGGCCTTATCTGATAAATAAGGGCATTCGACCGCAAGAGAGCCCCAGACCGTTATCTAGATAAAGGGGCAGTAAGAAGTACAAATGTAAGAATAAAGACAGGAATAGTGGATGAGATTTATTGAGGCACAAAAGGAGGAGGAGCAGGAAGGGGAAAGAGGAAGTGGGAGTGTTTTGTGGTTTCACCCAACATTCTCCTGACCTGCCAATCATAACACTCATCAACATTCTACCAGCATGTATCCCTGGTATGGAGGAGAGGACAAGACTAGACATACATTACAAGCATGGATCCATGGCCAGCAGGTCAGGACAAGACTAGACACACATTACAACAGAGTGTCATTAAGTACGATTGAGACAAGATCGTGTTGAAATGGAGGGAACATGTGAATCATAATGGAAACAAGTGTTTATCGTATACGAGGACACGTGTATTGTTCGTGTTCCACAGCAGTGTATATTTCCAGCAATGCCAATACACTCTCAGTGTGGGAGTGATTTTGCAGGACTTGTTGTGGTCGCGTGTGTGCCGTGTGCGTTTTAGCACGGATACAGAGACTACCCATTAAACAATGATTAATTACTGAAAGTACAGTATACAATTTCCTTTACTGGCAAACACTGTTCCAAATATTTGTGTGAACAATGACTCAAAAAATAATTCTTAATCAAAACAGCCCGTTTACTGGCGTGCATCTAATTTGGGTTCCTGACACTTTTCCGACGCTTAAAAGCGCATTGTTTAAAACTGACCGCTTCGACGCTGAATGCTGCTGAGGAAAATGTTATCTCCGCTGACTGACACAGATGGCGCTAAGTGCATTCCAGCCTCCAGAAACGGCTCCGGCAGAAAAACACAGAAACCAATAAAGCGCATTCCACTCAACAAATAGCTCCCAAAAAATGAAAGTTCACTGTTGGAATAACATAACCCTTTGAAAGGCGTAAAAATGACAGAGTACCAAGCAGTATTTGTAGGAGAGCCTTTCATCGTAAACCCCAAGGCTATGAGCTTTTGTCTGTGCCAGAAATTAGGCCCCTCGCTGTTGATGACAAAACAGCAAGCCTTTAAGTGTTTGATTGAGATAAAGCGTCTTTGCAGTTGTAAAGCCAAGTTTTCTACACAGGCTCCTTAATGGGACTTGCAAAAATGTTGTTCAACCTACCTGACAACAAAACTTCACGTGTCGCGTGAGTTTTTATCAGCAATGAAAATTAATGTTTTTATAATTGGACTTGAACGCAGACAACTAAGGTACATAGACAGTGCCAAGCTCCGATCCTAAAATCGCTTGTGAAGCCCAAATTGACAGTGTATGCACCATATGAAGTCGCCTCAGGGTAACATTCGGAGGCTTTACCGAAAGTCTAAATGTATAGACCAATTTTCAATATTGAAAATGGAACCTTGGATGATTATTCTTCACATAGGTCTGCTTTTTCATAATTATTCCAGCCCTTGTATTCTGTCAAAAAAGTTACTGAAGGTCATTAATTACCAGCATCAGTTAATTGTGCTCTGAGCAGTCCCATGTATTAAAGGGCAACTGTGACGAAATGACTGCTTCTCTGCAGGAGTACAGAGACGAGAAGTGGCTAATACAAAACCAGCAGTGATCCCAGTCATAAAGGTGATGCAAGAACTTCCCCACAGGAATATCTGCTTTGACTCTTTTGGTATTGTGGGCCGAGGGAAGGCTGTAGTTTTCAGTAGAGGTATGAGCTGATAACAGTAGCAACCCAAACAACCTAAGTACAATGGTTCCAAAATAAAAGAATGTCCACTCAGGGTTCCATAAATATATAGATTTTTCATCAAACAATAAAGTGCAAACAAAGTCATTAGAAAACACTAGAATATCCCACTGGTGAAAATGAAAACCAGAGAATGCAAACTTGCTACTCTGGGTAGATAAGCAGAGGTGTTGAGGCATTTGATTGGTACCAATGTAACTTTCAAGGATGTGTGTTTGAAGAACAAGGTAGAGAAAGGGGTCAAAAAGTAATTATGACCCAATCAATAGACCGGAAAACAGAGCCAAAGCCTATTCACACTAACCTTATTCCTGTTTTTGCCACTCAACAATGTTGAGCTGGGCTTGTAGGCGCTTTTGGTGCAGTTTAGGTAGCATCAACATATTCAAGTTGATATCATCCCACCGATGGTTGGCCTCAAGTTGGTTCGATGGTGCGGGCTGCCGATGGGTCGAGTAGCATTCAAGACGGGAAGACAATGGCATCCATCGGTTTGGGCAGCAATTGAGTCAGTGGTAAGGTGATCATTTTGCTGGTCTAGTTGGCTCCTGACACACAGTAAATAAATGAGGCAATGCGTGGTACTAGAACAGCTGTTTCCCGACCCATGGAATGGAAGCGTACTAACGGTTCAACGAGGACCTGTTAGACCCTGAAGAATGCAACCAGAAAACTTTGAACGCAAAAACTGGTCGACCAATTACTATAGAGATATCTTGAGTAGACTTGATACACTATGTTGTTTTTCATGCCTTTAGCAGCATTTGTTGTTTATTGACAAGTACAAATTAAGTAAACACTGTTTTAATGTTTGTATTTTAAAGGGCAGAATAAACGAAATAAATTCCCTCTTCTCTATTCCTTTTTATAATATATATTTTCCTGTACACTTTGGTAGTACCTTGGGTCCTACCAGAAGTCTTTTTCATTTTTTTATATTCACTGAGGAGAGGTACATGCCTGGACACAGACCAGAGTTGGCATCTATCAATCCTACATTTTCTCTAGTTGATTCTCTGTTGAGAGAGAGGGTGTTGTAGTTTCTCTTGCTTTACTCTTTTAGAAAAATGGCACATCTGCGCTACCCAAGGACATTCCTAGTAATGCAACTAGGGCAAGTTTAGTCTTTCCTGTGAGAAAATTAGACAGTCAGTGCAGATGGTCCCTCAGAAAATATAATTGTCAATTCAAAAAAGACTTTTCCTTAATGTGTTAAAATTGCTTTGAGCAATTGGAGAATCCGAATGCTCATTGGATGGCCTTTGTATGTGTTTTGATGTATTTGTTTCATTAGGAGGGCACCCTAATATAAAACCCGTGACATATATTTTGACCACAGAGTTATGGGGAGGGTAAACAGCATAATAAAGGAATCAATAGTTTGTCTTATGAAAATATTAATCGATGAAAAGGTGACCCCCTCAGCTTTATTCAGGGGAACTCACCACAATATTACACAATCACAGTTTGCTTGTCTACAAAAACGAAAACAACCTGCCTGCATAAATCTCACTATTTCTTAGATGCATGCATTTACATGATCAAATCTCTACGTTTATAATTCTGAACAAATATAGACATTCTAGTCTTAATTGTGCCATTTATCATTCACTATCAAATCTCTCTTTACTTCTAAATCTTATTACAATACATGACAAACCATTTCAAGATTTTGTTTTCTCCAATAGCAACAATCTTTTCTGGAATCAGAGAACTGCTGCATGTATCACATTGTTCATGTAAATATGGTTTTGTGTGTTGCTAGTTTGTGTGCATTTAAAATTCTGCAGGTTTCGATTGCGGAAGCTGTGTTATCAATTCAGAATTCATAACATTTTGTTTCACCCACCTAATCTAGTGTAGAAGTTTTAGGATATTCTGATATAAGGATGAGTGTTTCTCTCCATTTATTTCACAGATTGAGTCCCAATGGTGCAAGATTCTTTTTCTGTACTATGCAGTCAAACGTGAGGGGTTTCTTGGAATTTACATTCACATATTTTTTTATGGGAGTAGAAATGACACTATTAGACTTCCTGAATTTAGTTTTTCTCTATGGCCTTCAGGATTACACTTTATCAAGCAAATCTTGGTTAGGCTATGGTCCAGATAGCTTCAGATCACAGTCTAATTTTACTGTATCTGTGGAAACACTTTTAATACTATTTAACTTTCCCTTAAAAAAAACAACCTTATTTTATACAGCACACACAGCATAGAACCATTATTTTTTTTATTTCTTTACATTTAATCGCCCACAGCTTTAGTACAATGAAAACAGTATATAACTCACACTAGGAACTACAATATTCTGTTGTCTTTCTGTAAATGACATGATGATTCATCTGCCTATACAGCAGTGGTCCAAGTTTACGAAAAGAAGTAGTGGAACTATGTTCCCTGCTGGTGTGCCCCACTCCCCACAAACCCAATTGCCACGCCAGCTCCCACACACAATCCAAACCCCCAAACAATCACACCTGCTGTTTAAGGGAATGTTCAGTGCAGTGCACTGAAGTGCACGTTTCAACTTCTTCCCACACTTTTATTTTAAAACTAAACACTTCCGAAAAGATTTATTTATAATAAAAAGTATAGGAACAGAAAGACATTTAGAGGAGCACTGCTCTCAATTGCTTCGGCACACTTTGACCACTGCTGTGCAGAAATACTATGTGTTCTACAAATAGTCAAATCTCACTTAGCTTTAGGTGCAGTGAGAAGGCACTCTTGGATTTCACATGCAATAGTGAGGCATTCTGTTTGCAAGGAGAGCTCCCTGGGAATGACATCCTGATTTCCTTGCAACTAAGATGCTCATCAGGACAACAACTCTAGGGGGCTTATCTATTTATTGTGGGTAGTTTTCATACTCACATTGAATAGTTATTTTGTAGTACTTGGTCATGCAGTAGCTCTTCAGAGGAACCTCACTGAAGCCATTTGTCAGTGATTGATCGGTGCACCATGATAGATCCTGTTGTTCTCCTTCATTAGACACATACCACCATTCTGCTTTAATGGAAGCAGAGTTCAAAAAGTGTCACATTAATGTAAGGATTAATCTGGTGACTGCATATCGTAATCTCTGTGAATAACACAAATGTCATTGTATTGGTATTTTAGTTTGTATTTTATAAGAATATCCCATTCTTACATGGACCTGCAAAGGTCAGGGCTGCTCATTAACTGAAGGCCTGTTCATTTGGCATTTTGTCCTGGGATTT
This sequence comes from Ambystoma mexicanum, assembly GCF_040938575.1. Classification (NCBI taxonomy): domain Eukaryota; kingdom Metazoa; phylum Chordata; class Amphibia; order Caudata; family Ambystomatidae; genus Ambystoma; species Ambystoma mexicanum. The sequence goes on from NC_090930.1 coordinate 872,579,615, forward strand.
AAGGGGTTCCTTTTGAAATGTGATTAATGAACCTTTCCCTCAGGGCAAAAATATCAGATGAAAATCAAGCGTACATGCAAAGCTTAGGTTATTGGATATTCAAACTTAGTGTTCATTTAATTAGTAATTATTTAGCATTGCCACATTGAAAATCTTGATTTCTCATAGCTTAAACTGTCATGTGTAATTTTAAAGTGCATCACATTGCTATCATTGTATAATAAGTAAACAGTTTGTTTGAAAAATAAATATAAGTTTATATTAAATAAACTTAAAATGAAAAGATACTTCATTTTGGCTTCATTTGAAGTACAGCAGGAAAACTGCATAAGTGTTCCATTCAGAACATTTGACATCATCTTATTACTTGGCTTTTGTCATTTTAACACAAATGTCTCTGTAGCACCAGCTGCCTCGCCATCATATTTCTGAACCACTCGGGCCTCTTCATATTTCCGACAGGCAGTTCCATGATGAGCTTTCAGCCTGTCGTGCAATTTTAAAGTCATTTAAAACCCAGTCTTTGGGGTCAGTTCACTGGGGAGTCCCTACTGTATGTATGCAATTACATTCAAGGTGTGGGGTGTTAATACTCAATACCTGCCTCATATTGCTTCTTGGAGGTCTGAAGGTTGTAGTGACTTTTCATACATTTAACAGTCTTCTCCATATTCCTCTGTACAAGGGCAAAAGCATGTTAGAGATGCGTTTGCAGGTTCTCTACATATTCATGAGTGGTAGTGGTGCTGATCAGCATCTGCTCCTGTGTTTGATACAACAAATGTTTTGGGCAAGATGATTTTTCTACCACTTATAAGTTCAAACAGAGTCATATTATTAGCAGATATAGATGTAGACTCCAAAGCCAGAGGAATTCACAAGGACCAACTGGGTCTAGAATCTGCCACAAACTTCTTTACATTTCCAACAAATGTTTTGTTGTATCACTCCAACCCTCTGCTGGATTCTGGCTGGTAGTTGAAATGCAATTTTTCCACAGTGCCTACAATTTGCTATATTTGTAGTCATGACCTTACTGGTAATTTGACTGCCCCGGTAGAGGTCCATACTTTGCGGAAAGGCTGAAATGAGAAAAGATTTGATTGATCAATAACATAGCTGCAGTCTCTGCCATGAAATTCGGGGTGGGGAGGCATTCCATCCATTTGGTGAAGAGACACATAACGGTCAACATATATTTGTTGCTACATGCCTTACTTAATTATGTTTTGAAACCAACCTTGTAGATGATTATACTGGGTGACCTCAATCTGTGCACCCCAAATGATTCTAATTTTGAAGCAGACTCATTAATCCTCTCTTTTGAGGCAATGGGTTTTTTCGCAACAGGTAAATTCTGCCCACATAAAGATGGTAACATTTTGTATTGGATTCTTACACATAATATCGATGGTACAATGTCCTTTCATCGTGGGACATTTTTGGGTATTTCTTTTGTACCGCGAATCTTTTAACGAGAAAAAAAAATCTTATTTTTTTGGGGGGTTACAAATTATATATATGTGATGTGGGTGTTTGGGAATAGATAAACAATGTAAGGGAATACAGGGTTTGGAGGGTTCACCCCCCAAAATTATTTTAAAAAATTCAATGGGTTTTTTTGTTGAAAAATCCACAGTAAAAACCCCCACGAAAAAACATTCTGCGAGGAAATTACATGGAACCAATATCAATATATATCTAGTTATGGTTTTGCCCTGTCCGTGGTCTGATCACCATTTGGTCTCTTTTGACCTACAGCTCCCGGTCAAGCTACAACGAGTTGACGGCAATCCGAGCGTTTCTAAAATGACTAGGAATCAGAAAAATGTTACCACGGAAGCCTCCAGAGTCATCGTTAAACCTCTGTTTGATATCCTTGAATTAACTCATGACACAAATGAATTAGTAGATCAGTTTTACTACATAATCTCAATGGCCGTTAACAATGGCACCAGAACGATAGAAGATGGTGAAAAGTCAGGTAAAGAAAAACACCTGGTTTTGTGATGAGATTATTGAGTACTGAAAAACCCAGAGGGCTTGTGAGCGGATCTGGCATAGCAATCAGTGTTCTGAAAATAAATCTTCCTATAACTCTGCAGTTCAGTGCTATAAGGTTAGGATTGCCAAATTGAGCACAAAGTAATTGGTCTCTATTTTAAAGGAGTTTGAAGGGAAAAGGGTGCCACAGTCGTAGACTGTCCATTGTGACCTGTAGTGCCAAGTTATACAAGACAAACTTATGAGAAAAATTGAAAATCACCAACAGGCCATTAAAAACAGTGACAATGCTTGGTATATCAAGCTTTTCAGTTTGAGATGGGCCCTGTTGTAACTATTAATGACCTGACTAAATTCTCTATTAGACAGGTCTCTGAGGCTGAGGTTCTTAACATCATTAAGAACATAAAACCAACATCTTCTAAAGGGGATATTTATCTTGTAGACATCATTAAGGATTAATTAGATATTGTAACCCCCTGGATAACAATACTTGTGAATTCCTCATTTTCAGCCTCCATTGTGCCTGTTAGATCGAATGAAGCATGGATTACACCATTGCTAAAAAGGATTCTCTGGACCCTGTTGCTGCCAGCAACTATTAGTCAAACACAAATGTTGCTTTTCGGCTACAAATTCAGGAGAGAATAGCTTATATCCAGTTCTAGGAGTTTCTCAATGCTAATGATATACTTGGTCTGCACCAGTCTATCCTTCAGGAAAAACATGGTACTTAGACAGCACTGTTAGACCATAAGGCCAACGTCTCTGGTGTCATTGAGATTGGCTATACTGCACTACAGAGGCTATTGGAACTCTCAGCGGCCTTTGATCTGGTAGATCACTCTATGCTACTCAGTATGTTGGCTGAGACTGCTAATGCATCAAGTGGTATTGTGGCCTGGATTGGTCTTTTCTCAGACATTGTATGTGGGCGACTTTAACGCTTGCTCAGTTGCCCTGCCATGTGGGGTCCACAGGGCTTGTGTATTTCACCAACACTATACAGGTTTGAAATTGAGGAGTGCTAGGATCTATTTCGCTCCTGGATAGGGCTGGGAAGAGCCTGATTAGCTTGCCACCAACAGCTACCAGGAGCTACTTTTGGCTCCCCAGGCCAACTTTATTTGAACAATTAAACCTATGAGAATGTAACTCTGTGCATTTGGGACAATCTATAAATAAACATTCAAAAACATATGTATGATATTTAAAGCCTAAAGGCTCATAAATAATGGACAAAAGGGTATCTTTGCATCTTATGTGCAAGTTAGATTTGTAGAATTCTATGTACTAGCTCCTTGCACCCCCGTTGTATCTCTTTGTCACTGGTTAATGCTGTATACACAAGAGCTGCTTTTAGCACCTGCTTATCCAATCTTAATTTCGATCCCTGCTATACAACACTTTTACCCACCCTTTGTTCACTCTTTTGTATGGTCTTGGTGTCACCTATACCAACTATGTTGACTATACCAAGATCATCCTTAAACTCACAGATGATTATGGCAGGGACTCAGAGGTGATTCATTCCATTAATAAAATGATACAATCGTGATGGCTGTTAACTCACTCTCCCTAACTGATAACAAAACACAATTTTTGATCCTGGGGTCTGGTCCTTGGCTGAGAAATTTGGAGGCTTCTAACAATCAGCTCAAGATTGCTGACTGTTACATCTACATGGCCTCCTCAGTTAAGATGTTGGGAGTATATTGTGACTTCCAACTTTCCATGCAGAAGCATAGACTTCATTTAAGGTTCACATGTGCAAATGTCCTCAAATTGTTAAAACAGATTACAGCATATCTATCAGAGAATAATAGATCCTTATTGCCCTGAGCCTTAGTTAATTCTAAACTGGATCACAGTAACAGTCTTCTTACAAGCACCACTGTAGTCAATCAACAGATGTTTCAAACTATCCAGAACGGAGCAGTGAGGGTCATTCAGAGCCAAGGCATGAAGGAGCATGTCACTCCTGCTAAACAGGCTCTTCATTGGCTCCCAGTAAAGCAGAGAATTGTCCCAAAAATCCTTAACTTGACCCATAAATGTAGTTCTGGTAATACATCCCACTATCTGAGCGACCGTCTGAAGGTTGCCCCAGTTCTAATGATGACAACAAGCTCCTTCAGCCATGGGTTGAATTGCAGACATTTGGGTGTATGTGATTTGATGCATGGGCACTGCGAGCTTGGAATGGTTTGCTGGCCTCAGTACGTGCCATCTCTTGCTTGCCTGACTTTAAGAGAGCTGTTAAAACATATTTGTTTAACAAGAAGGAATAGTGTGGTGCTCTTCTGATTAGCCATCTCATGCATTCTGGTTCTTTATAACTCTGCTGTCTGTGTGTCTTGTCTTTGTTTGAGACCTGAGCCCTGTGGGTGGGAGGCGCGTTATAAGAATTTAATAATAATAATAATAATAATAATAATAATAATAATAATAATAATAATTTTAAAAAATCACTGCACCTATGCAGTCAATCTGAAGAGTGGACCATAGTAATGTCATTCTTCTCTTGGGAGAACTTGGTTGGAACTGAGCACACACTAAGCACCCTTATAAATAAATGTTTAGGTCCTGACCCAGGTGTGGTCAATAAGTGACCTGACATAGAATCTTTATTGTTTTTTGACATCCCGCATGACTAGCTGTCGCTGCATCATAGATATAATTTTACATTATGCTTCAAAATAGGGTAGGTTCCAACCACCATTGGCAACCAAATTGTGATTTCCTAACTATAAGTCCAAATTGAATTTTGAACATTTTCTGAAATTTCATTAAGACTCAAAGACAGTTTTGTTCAGTTAAGAGAACGGTTTCCGGATCTTCTTGTTACGGTAAGTGTCTCGAGGGTGCTGCGTACCTGTTTGTCTGGTTGAAGATCATGGATTGGTTCCCAAACTGTCTGTTGAAACACTGATGAATTGATGATGCAGAGAACTGGCCTGACTCCAACCCAGGAATGACACCGGGTTGAAGGTGAACCAGCTCCCAAAGTCACGATTCGCTCTCCCCTGATTAACGTGATGGCAGGACAGTGCAATCACTGACAGGGGAGGCATTGCTGTTATACGTAGTCCAAAGGTTGATTTGTTGGATCTGGTAGGCAGTAGACTGGAAATAGTAGAGGCCGTTGAACCGCAATCCTCAAGTCAGACAAGAGATTGTAGACAGGTGTAGACAGGTGTAGCAGAGGATCCAGAGTCTCTCAGGCTGGGCAGAGGGCAAGCGAGGTAAGGGACCAGACAGAGTCACCAAGGCAAGGAAGCGCTAACTCTTAGACAAGAGAATAGAGACCAGGCAGAGGAAAGGGAACAACCCAGGACTGAAGAGGGAACTAAGTGAGGGGGAGAGAACAGAAGGGAGCCCCTAACCCCAGGAACTGGAGGGGAAACCAAAGAGCAGGAGCACAAGGCAAGGACCCACTTGACTGGAGCCTTAGGAGGGAAAATAGGACTGGAACACGACCTAGACTGACAGGAAAAACAGGAGTTACAACAAGCGTTGGAGTACCTCATGGACATGTCTAATATGTTCATCCAAGGTGCTGGAAAAGATCAGAATGTCATCCAAGTAAACCCAGACTGATATGACTATCAGATCACCAAAGATGTTATCCATAAGGCGCTGGAAGACGGCCAGGGAGTTACATAAGCCAAATGGCATTAGCCTATATTCATTATGCCCAAAAGGAGTGTTGAAGGCTGTCTTCCACTCATCACCTTCTTTGATCCGGACCAGATGGCAGGCTCCACGGAGATCGAGCTTGGTAAAGATTGAGGCTGAATGTAATGTTTCCAGAATGCTACGGATCAAGGGCAAAGGGGTACCGGTCCTTCTGGGTGATGTCGTTCAGTTGACGGTAGTCAATACATGGACGTAATGTTCCCTCCTTCTTCTTGATGAAAAACAATGGGAACCCCACAGGAGATTTAGAAGGCATGATGTATCCTTTCTTCAAGCATTCAGCCAGATAGTCCTGTAGGACTTGTCTTTCGGTCTGGGTCAAAGCATACACCTTCCCATGAGGAATCTCAGCACCAGGAACCAAGTCGATTGAGCAATCGAAAGAATGGTGAGGTGGCAAGGGTATGTCTCCTGGCTCAGAAAACACGTGTTGATAGTCAGCATATGCCTGCGGGATATGAGATACAGAACACAGGCCAGATGAATTGCTGCCGGATTCAAGGGAAGTAGAAATGATGCAATCTTGAGACGTGCCAGGCAAACAGCAATGCCTAAGACAAAATGCAGAGGTGAATGCCAAGGTACGAGTCTCCCAATTGATTGCAGGATTATGACGCAAAGCCAGGGTAACCCCAGAACCACTTGCTATGTGGGAGATTTGATCACATCAAGAGCAATCTGTTCCTTATCTTCCTCAATCTGAAGAAACAACCCCACCATGTGCAAACGGATGGGACCGGAAGATAGAGGTGTCCCATCGATGACCTCTACAGGCAAAGCGTTGCTTCTGGAAAACAGTGCTATCCCATTCGTAGGAGCAAACCCTTCATCGATGTAATTCCCAGAGGCCCCGCAATCCAACAGGCCATGGACCTCCAGAGATCTGTCAAGCCAGTTTAATTGGATCTTCAAAGTCATTAAGATGGCCGGTTGCATGGGATATTGTACGGAACAAGAACTGGAAAGGTCTGGAAGTGTGGTAGGACCTGTTGTTGCCTTTCCTGTATATAACAGACCTTCTAGTTTCCTGCCTTCTTTGGGGGACGTTGGGGACAAGTGCCCAGATAATGGCCGGCAGCCCTACAGTACAAACACAACCATAGATTTTCTCCTGCCTTTCTTCTCTTCTTCTGACAAAGGGCCCCTTATGGCACCCAACTGCATGGGTTCAGGACCAGGATCCATAGACCCTAACGTACCGACTGGAACACTTGGAATTCTGGGGTTCGATCTCTCAAACCGACGTCTCTCACCTCTTCGTTCCGCCAATCTCTGGTCTATCCGGAGTACCTGTTCAATGAGACGTTGAAGAGTTTCAGGCTCAGGAATGTGCAGTATCTCTTCTCTAAGGCCACAGCGAAACAGTGTTTTCTGGGTTATTTCTGGCCATTGTGAATCGGTTGCTAGTTGACGGAAATGGCTAATGTAAGCGATTATATCAGTGTTTCCCTGGTTGATGTCCATCAGTTGATTCTTGCAGCCAAGTTGGGAGACTGGAAAACGTCTAAGAATGCCTTTTCAAAGGCCACAAAATCATTTAGAATGGGGCTGTTGGTAGCAACAAGAGTTGCCGCCCAGGCAAGAGCTTTTCCGGCTATATTTCCCAAGATGTAACTCATCTTGGCTTTGTCGTTGTTGAAATGAGTGGATCTGAAGAGAAAATTAATCCTAAAATGGGTACAGAATTCTGCCACACGTCGAGGATCACCATCAAACTTGATCAGTGCAGTATGAGCCATAGTACTTTCTGCTTGCGGGGAGACCCCGGCTCCCTGCGTCACCAATTGTAGTAATGCCTGATTTTCCTGGCGCAGCGCAATCATTTCAGCATGAAGAGCCCGTAGTTCATCTCGAAGATCTTGATCTTTCTCCATCTCGGAATCTGAAGGCAGGCATCTCAATCTGTTAAGGTAAGTGTCTCGTGGGTGCTGCATATCTGTTTGTCTGGTTGAAGATCTTGGATTGGCTGCCAGACTGTCTGCTGACACACTGATGAAGTGATGACGCAGAGAACCGGCCCGACTCCCACCCAGTAATGACACAGGGTTGAAGGTGAACCAGCTCCCAACGTCACGATTCGCTCTCCCCTGATTTACGTGACGTCAGGACAGTGCAAGCACTGGCAAGGGAGGCGTTGCTGTTATACGTTGTCCAAAAGTTGATGTTGTTGGATCTGGGAGGCAGTAGACTGGAGATAGTAGTGGCCGTTGAATAACAATCCTCAAGTCAGACAAGAGATTGTAGACAGGTGTAGCAGAGGATCCAGAATCTCTCAAGCTGGGCAGAGGGCAGCCGAGGTAAGGGACCAGACAGAGGCACTGAGGCAAGGAAACCCTAACTCTTAGACAAGAGACTAGCACCCAGGCAGAGGAAAGGGAACCACCCAGGACTGAAGAGGGAACTAAGTGAGTGGGAAAGAACAGAAGGGAGCTCCTAGCCCCAGGAACTGGTGGGGAAACCAAGGAGCAGGAGCACAAGGCAAGGACCCACCAGACTGGAGCCTTAGGAGGGAAAAAAGGACTGGAACAGGACCTAGACCGACAGGAAAAACAGGAGCGTAGACACGATAAGGTAACCAACCACGTTGAGATGTGACTAGCAGACTGATTCTGCTCCTTTTGTAGGACAACAAGCACCTTGGAGGCTTGTAACGCAAGCCGTGTTGTTCCCAGGTGCTGGTGTCCTCAGAACGAGGCTTGGCGAGCAAGCTCCAGCCGCTCCGAGTGCCCAGTGAACTGTGCATGCATGGAGGGCAAAACAGGGGAGCACGATCATGAAACACGGAAGCACCTGGGTACGTGGTACCCCAAGCGCGAAAGTGTGGGTAGACCAGCCAAGATGGAACAAGCCTGGAAGGTATGGAGTACCCAGGTCCCCGAGTAAGTGGCGTGACACTTCTAGGTATTGATAGAATTTTCCAATAATTGGGACTTCCTTTTGGGCTAAATAGGTCTTGATCTGGACCATCCTATGTTGACTGAAGAGTGGAGAGTGTGCTTTCAGTTTGAGATTACGATTGAGTTACTGCTTCCAACACTCCAAGAAGATGTACCATATCAATGAATTCTCCTTGAATTGCTCCAATTTTGGCTAGTTGATCGACCAAATCATGTTGTATTTTCTCAGGAAATCCAACTTTGAAACAATCCTTTATCTTTTTCCAAAATAGGGTAATATCATTTGACATAATTAAATCATCCATTGTTTCGATTAACTTCCCTTGTTTTAGCAGGTTGTTTTTCTCACAAACCATATCTCTGGCTTTCCAGTTTCCTAAGTTTTCAACAAATCCATTTCATACATAATCTGAATTGTTTATGATTACTAGTTCTAGGATTTGATGATTTCATGATTTAAAGCAAGAAGAGCAGCTTTATATATGGCTATCAATTCTGCCACCTGACTACACAGGACCAATTTACCAATTTAAATGCTGGCTGAGGTTTCAGGGATGTCATTCACTCCACCATTCCTCAGCTACTAATTCCTTCTCATCATTTTCTTTAATATGGTTGGAAAATAAATCTGCATAAACTATGGGCATTCCCTGATAGGTGTTCTCATCACACACCTTCTGATGGATATGCTAGATATGCCTCCATGTTATTGGTTGTTCAAAATTCCTCAACCTTCAAACAATTATCTTGGACACAGTCATGTAGATCTGCAAATTGTTGTGCCTTTGGACTCTTTTTATTTTGGCCAAATCTGATTTCTATAAGGTATCCATGTCAGAAACCAGGAATTAATCCTTGATTTAGAGACATTCCCTTATACAGTCACTCTGCAAATTAAAGAGGTTCCATGTTCCCCATGGATCAACTGACAGTAGAACAGAAGCCCATACCATTGCCAGGAGTGATTACTCACATTCATTCAAATGTGTCTCAACAGGGGATAATGATTTGCTTGCATATATGATCTCTTTATTAACCTGGCCATATTTCTGATATAAGACCGTAGTTAAACAGGTGCCAGAAAATCCTGTGTCCAAGAAAAACTCTTAGTTTTAAATGGGAAAAGCCAAGCACAGAGCTTGGGATAGACTTCCTTTCCGTTGTTTTACAGTCTCTTTTTTATAGTCTCCTCACTCCTATTTTACCTCTAATGCTGAGCAATCTCTGCATGATTTCAGTAGAGTCTCAACCTTCCTTTATGAGGATTAAGAGCCTCGGCTGTGAGTTCACGGCTTAAAAAGGTTACTTTAGTTCTGAACCACTGTGCTTTCTAAAAAGATAACTTCACACTCTGGGCCTCATTCCGACTTGGGCGGTAAGGGATAACGGTCCCCGTAAGGAGACGGGTGCCATTAAACCCTTACCACCCAACTCCGAGGTCCCTTAGCGGGAGCCGCAAAGGACGTGTGGTCTGACCACACGTTCTTTACGGGTCCCGCTAAGGGACCAGGGCGCTAATAACGGGCCTGCTGTTAGCAGGCCCGTAATTAGCACCTTCCCCATTCCCATTGAGCCCTATTGGGGCTCAGATTGGAATGGGGAATGGTTGGTTGAATGGGGACTTACCAGGTACGCACAGGTCGGAATGTCCCGGTAAGTCCCCATTCACCCACACCAGGCACGGTCCCGGGTTTGGAGGCAGCCATGGCGCAAATAGCGCCATGGCTACCTCGAAACTCGGAATGAAGCCCTCTATTTCTTATCTGGGTCAGAACATGGTGGTTCTGAGGAGGCCACCAGGGGGTGCAGGAATGATGGCTGCCTGAGCCGTTAGCTCCACAACCAGCCCCAAAAAACGGCAGAGAAACTGCAGAGAATGGGCCCCATCTCAATAATGGAGGCAGGATAAGGCTCTGGGAACCCGCAGCCCACCAGACCCAACAACCCCCAGGCTCGGAGGTGCCCCCAACATGGGGAAACACTGACGGAACTCTGGAGAATCCCTCCCCCAACATCGCGCCTCTGACAGCGTACAGTGACACCGGAGCCTGAAGTGGACCTGGGAAGCCCAGCAGGACTGAGCGGACTGGCTGCTATCACGCCTGTGCCATCGCAGTGCGGGGTGAAGAGGAGGCCTGGAGAGATACATTGTGGGGAACAGCCTGCGGCTGGTGAGGCCACTCTGGTCCGGGAGGGGCTCCTCCTCCCCGGGCCGCAGACGACGGGACCTGCGCAACTGCAGTCCCGTGGGAGACGATGCGAGGACTTGCGGGCCATGGAGGGGGGGGCCACAGCACTGGAGGCACCCCCGCCACCCTACACCATCGAGGCGGGTCCACGTGGGCCGCCCCTCCCACTCGCCGGATGGCCCTTTCCATCCATAAGAGCGGTTGTCACTGTCTGGGCCGACGCGGGACCGCGCCCATACAGCCCTGCACAAGGGACCGGCAAACACAAGGTGAGGAGGGGAGCGGGCGCCATCCCAGAAGGAATCTGGACACTTGAGACCCCCACCACATGCGGGGCCCACCCAGACCATAGAGGCGCTGCCCTGCTGACACAGGCAAAATAAAACAGCGGTATGCCCACACAAGGACCTCTTTGAACATAAATTGATACTTGGGCCTTTGTCCTTGGGAACCCCGCCACACAAACCCTACTGACCACGGGGCAGCCGCAGGGGCCCAGCACCATTACCAGCAGGCCCCATACCTCCGGTGGAGTACCCCCCCAACCTGGGCCATCGGGAGCGCACCCTTTCCACCGCTGCAGGGGGGACATATCCAGGGCCTCATCGGGGAGAAGTAGTTCAGCGAATGGAACCCCCTGTCCGATCAACACTTGGCATTATCCACAGACCCGGGTCCGGGAGGGTGAGTCTCTTGGACTGAGACCGGTGCTGCCCCTGGGGGTATGGCGAGTGACGCCCCAGCCCATGCTGGTTGGCACCCCCCCAATCCGCATCTAAGACCCCGCCTGCCCAGACGCACGCTGTGCCTTCGCCAGCTGTTCCAGAAAAAGACTGCAACCCCGATCTGGAGACCCAAACACGGGCACCATAAAAGTACCCAGTTACCCGCTTAGGGGGCCGTCCTACCCTCGAGGCTGCCCCCGGCGGGAGCGGGCCCCAACTCCCTACACCATTGAAACAAACCTGAGGAGACACCTATAGAGCCGTGGCTGGCACTCCTGTCATCGCGCACGTGACATAGGGTTGCAACCCCACTTGATTCAGGCACGACCCCCATGAGCTGGAAGGAAGCCCTTTCCAAGTACCAATTCCACACAGCTGAGGGCGGGATGGCCTCCGGGGGCCTGACCACTCCTGTCCCGGACATCAGGGCCATCCAAAACAATATCCAGATGATCCTGGAAGAAATCAGGTGTATGAGAAGTAACATGGGAGCCAAGTTGGCGGACCTTACAAACAAAAAGTGACCTCTCTGGAGGACCGTGTGGAGCGGGTCAAAAATAACCGGCTCTCCACGGCCCTCCTGGAAACCCAGATGGAAGCAAGATTCATAGAGGTGCAATGCCACGAGGAAGAACTAAGATTCAAGGTCGACAACTTGGAAAATAGAGACAGGAGAAACAACTTGTGTATCTTTGGTCTGGTGGAGACAGACGGCGAGAGTCCATCCGGCCTTGAAGGCAAAGTGAACAACATTATACGTAGTGTGCTGGGGCAGAAGCAGGGGAGGACATCAAGCTGGACAGGGTCCACCTGGCCAGAGGGGGAGGTAGAGGCCCCCACTCAGTTTTGGCATGGCTACACTACTACAAGGACAAGGCCAAAATCCTGGAGAGGGCAAACGAGCCTGGGGAGCATACAATATGGTGACTCTAAGGTAGCCATTTTCCTGGATCCCTTTGCCCTCACTCTATTGATGAGGAAAAAGTGCGGCAATCTTACTAGATGGCTCCAGGAGAAGGGAGTCAGGTATCGTTGGGGCTACCCCTTCTATCTGGCCTTTGAATGGAACGGGGAGAAACATCATCTTGTGTCTGAAGAAGATATCCAGAGAGTTACAGAGGACCTACTAAGAAATCGAGACGGTTCCTTGGGGGGAAATGGGGGAGACGCCCATGACCCTCCCACGGCCCGTGTGGCCCAGATCTACCCAGAGGCAAAGCAAGGGTGAGGGGGACCCGCAAGTTCCAGAAAACAAGACACCCCTCCTCGGCCTCCGAGGGACACCTAAAGTGACTCCTTAATCATTACACAGCCGCAGGGCTGGGTTGGTTGCATTCTGAGGGCCCCAGGTGGGGCTGATAGAGGGGCGATAGCTGAAAGCCCCTAAGTGTTGGGGGCTGGCACCGCTCTAATGGAAAAAATGCCAGTTGTTCATTTCAAAATGGGGATTGGGGAGTTGAGGGGCCTGTTGCCATGTTTGAACTTTAATTGATGGGGGTTAAAAGAACAGGGGGGACCCATGAGATCCCACCTTGGGGCCCATATGACACACTCAGAGTTGGAAGGAGCCTGATGCGAAGACAGAGATGGGGGCCCTGGTAAATGAATCACCCAGGGCTGGGAGGGAGATATCCTGGTGGTTCGTCCAGTACTCAGACGGAAGCCTGGGGATGAAGACGAACACCTGGAAAAGAGGGGAGGGTGGGAGGGAACAAGGGAGGGGGAGGGTTGGGTGGGGGCTAGAGGAGATATGGGGGTTGTGGGAGGGAAACAGCCATATCGAGTTAGGGTCCCACAGGACGCTTTTGGCTCTGGGTAGGAAATGCACAGAGATTTCCAAAGAAAACAAAACCAATGACGACAAGGGTTGAAGGAAAAATAGGCACGCTGAATGTCAAGGGCTTAAATTCTCAGAACAAGAGATCTTTGACTAGCAACATGTTCCGCAAACAGCAGCTAATGGTCCTTTTTGTACAAGAAACCTACTATAAAAAGGGGAAAGAATCAGTGATACAGGGGAAGGAAATTGGAAGTAATTACTGGGCCTCACACAAAAGTTCCAAGAAGGAAGAGGTTGGTATTCTCCTGGGCAGAGCTCTCTGCTTTACGGACAGGGAGACCAAGAGAGGCTTTGGGGGGAGATTCCAGGCAGTCAAGGGCACATGCGAGGGTGAACGGATTACACTATCCACTTTATATGTACCTGACTCTGGACAGATATGGTTTTTGACCCAGATTTTTGGGGTGATGGATGAGTGGACTGAGGGGGCCATGATACTGGACAGAGACTTCAATTTTATACTAGACCCCCAGTTGGACTGGTGGTCGGCAAAAGGCCCGGGGAAAAAGGGAGGCACCAAGGACAACATAGCTCTTCAGTCTCTTCTAAAAGAACACTATTGGGTGGATATATGGTGCAAAACCTGGCCAGGACCGGGGGGGATACACCTTTTTATCCCCCCCACACTGCACGTACACTAGGATAGACCTGCTACTGACATCAGATGAAGGGGGTGGCTGAATCCCCAAGGGTGGAAGCAATAACATGGTCCGACCACGAACTGCTAATAGTTACCTGGTCACTTCCAGTGTCCCGCGATCCTCCCGATGGCGCTGTAATGACACGCTCTTAAGGGATCCGGTTTTCAAGGACTTCCTGAGAAATGAAATCACAGCATACTTTGAAACAAATGATAACGGGGAAACGGACATGGTGATGGGATGGGAAGACGTGAAAGCCACATTCCGAGGTCTCTTGATAGCTGAGGGTTCTAGACGTAAACGGGAAAGATGTCTCATCAAGAATAGGATCCAAGAAGAATTGAGGACCCTACAGGCTAAACTCAATTTAGAGGGGGAGGAACGAAACGCCCTCTTGGTAGCGATGCAAGCGAAAAGACAGGCACTGCTCACGATCCTCATATGGGAGGTGGTTAAGAAACTGAGGTATACGCGACAAAGATACTATGAACGGGGGGACAGAGTGGGGACCCTTCTGGCATGTAGGGCACGGGGGTGCAGAGCATAACTTGGGGTGAGGTCCATTAGAGATAAAAGGGGCAATGAATGCAATAAGAAAGACCAAATCCTGGAACGCTTTGCAGACTTCTACAGGGAACTATACACCAAACCAGGTGACGAGTCATTGGAAAAGATCCAGGCATACCTGGCCGACAACCCCCTACCCTGACTAACCAAGCCAGAGCTGGAGAGCCTTGAAGGGGAAATAACGGAGCAGGAGGTGAACTGTGCGATCAAACGGCTGAAGGCAGGTAAAGCCCCAGAGGGGACGGGTACACAGTGGATTTCTACAAACAATGCCAATCCATTTTAATGAAGCCACTAACCAAATTATTTAAACAAATCAGAAACCAAAATTCAATACCGCCAACTTTCCTCCAGGCCCTAATTTCTATGATACCTAAACCTGGCAAAGACCAGACGGATTGCGCCTCATATAGGCCTATCTCCCTCCTGAACCAGACAGGATTTATACTAAATAGACAAGTCTCCGACAACATGCGAAAGGCCCTCCACGTATTAAATTCAAGAGCTGTCCGTGAGGAAGGGGTCCTCCTGCTGGCCCTTGATGCGGAAAAGGCCTTCGACAGAGTCAGTTGGGCCTTCATGGGGGAGGTTTTCTCATCTCTGGGAATGGGGCCGAGGTGGCTGGGCTGGATGTCAGCATTATATTCCGCTCCCACGGCCAAGGTGGTGGTTAACGGGACAGAATCAGGGTTGTTCTCCCTGGAGAGAGGTACATGCCAAGGGTGTCCCCTCTCCCCCTTGATATATGCACTGGTCATGGAGCCCTAGGCAATCTCCGTCTGGAAGGATGAAGCAATTGGTGGGGTGTGGATAGGTGACTTGCACTGTAAGTTAAGCCTGTTCGCTGATGATGCACTGCTTTACCTCACAAAACCATCCCAATCGGTCCCCGATTGCTCCAGGGCCTAACAAGCTATTTACATCTTTCCGGATTCAAGGTAAACTTTGAGAAATCAGTAGCGTTCATGGGAGGTAATTTACCAGACACAGAGGAGGAATACGTGGTGGGGGGCTCCCCTTTCAGCTGCAGAGGGAGGGGTTCTGGTACCTGGGCGTCCAAGTGACACGCAACCCCGGCAATCTCTCTTCTGAGAACCTTCCCCCGCTCTTGGTAGAGGTCAAAAGGGACATAGAGAGGTGGGCAAGATCGGGACTCTCATGGATTGCGCGTTTAAACCTGATAAAAATGATGATTCTCGCCAAATTTCTATTCCTCTTTCAGATGCACCCTTTGCAGGCACCTAAGACATTCCTAAAAGAACTTAAACATGTCCTCTTGCGGTTCCTTTGGGCGGGGAAAAAACACAGGATTGCCTATGAGGTGCTCACCAGGCCCAAAGAAGACGGCGGAGTGTGGTTCCCTGACTTTGAGACGTATTATAAGGCCTCCCAGCTAAGGATGCTGGTAGACCACTTCACCCCGGGAACGGAAAAACAATGGGTAGCGCGAGACAACAAAGTTCTCGCCCCGGTCACGGTTGATGAATGGCTATGGGTCCCCAGATCGCGCATCCCTAGAAGAGTCCTGCACCATCCGGTATTGGGGGTCCTGTGATGAGTGTGCAGGGAGGGGGGTTACTATAGATGGCTCACAACCTGGCCATCGCTGCTGAGTTGCATTTCGGCCCCGCCATTCATAGGTAAGATAGCGGAACCAGCAGCATTCCAAAAGTGGTATGAGGCCGGCCTTTGCAGGGCAGGACAGCTCTGGGTGGAGGGTTCCTTTTTGCCCCTCAAAGATCTGGAGGAGGCCCTGGGGCTAGGCAGCCTTTCACCATTCTGCTACCTCCAGCTCAAAGGAGTACTCACTGAACCCTCATGGGGGGACACTCTCAGGAGGGACCTGACGAACTTTAAGAAAATGCTTATCTCTACCCGAGGCACCATGGGGGTGATTTCCTGTTTCTATAAATGTCTTCTATTCTCGGCTTCAGAGGACCCCCTGTCAGCACAGATACAATGGGAAAGGGACCTAGGGGAGTCAACTGATGACAAAAGGTTGTCCAAAATGTGCATGCGAGCTAGCCGCTCCACGTCCTCACTCCAGTATCGACACCAGGCCCTAAAGGTGCTACATAGGTGGCACTATCCCCCGCAGAGGATTGCCAGAATGAGGGTGGGATATGACCCCCACTGTTGGAAATGTCAGAAGGTGAAGGGGGACTATATACATTTGTGGTGGCGTTGCCCAGTGGTTCAAACGTATTGAGAGGAAGTTCTGTCCTGGATAAAAGGGGTCGATGGAGTGAAGAGAGCCCTCTGCCCTTGGCTCCTCCTCTTTGGCATTGAAGTGGGTGATAACCGAGGGAAGGCACAGGGACACATCATGTTGGTGGCAGCCAGGTGTTGCCTGGCCCAGAAGTGGAAGAGCCCACTCATGCCAGGAGAAAAAGAATGGGTCACTAAAGTCCAGAAACACAAAGTTTTTGTTGAAGTATAAGTTCTGGAAGAGCAACATGTCTCCAAGTAACCTTGTAAGCATGGGTGACTGCACTGTGCCGTGCTAAAAAACACTTATTTGATCATAGTGGATCAGGTGTTTGCCGCTTGCTAGATGAACAGAGACATCTTTTTAATTGGTTTTCTCTATTAAGTGGGTGCTAATGTTAAAAACATATTTTTGTTAAAAACATAGCCGACCAGTTTCTGTGGTGAAAGGCGAGCCGCGCCAGACCCAGACTCAAGCAGCAGGTCTCAGGCCGCCATTTACCCGCCGTGCACAACCAGCAACATGGACAGGGTAGAGGAGTATTATCAATGCAGATTCACTCTGCACCAGTAAAGGAGAGGGCCTGTACTTACCAGCCCACAACTAGAGCCCTGATGAATGTGGTCTAACCACCTTTCACCACAGAAACCGGTCAGCTATAAAATGACCTGACCCAAGAGTACAACAAGACTACCTGGAGTCAGAGCATTTGGTTCTTTGAATCCCCAATATGAACAACTCTGTGGATCCCCTATGTTTTTAACAAAAATATTGAGAGAAATAATTGAAAAAATTGAGAAATTGATTGAAGAATAGACAACCATCCTTCTCGTTTCTTGTTCTTAACATTAGCACCCGCTTAATAGAGAAAACCAATTAAAATGATGTCTCTGTTCATCTAGCAAGCGGCAAACACCTGATCCACTATGGTCAAATAAGTGTTTTTTAGCACGGCACAGTGCAGTCATACATGCTTATAAGGTTACTTGGAGACATGTTGCTCTTTCAAAACTTATACTTCAACAAAAAACTGTGTGTTTCTTAAGTGTGAACATCAGACTGGGTAATCCACAGTAGGCAACCCCGAAACGGTCCTGATTGTTATATACATCACTAAAGTCCAGGCCATCTACGATATGGAGTTTCTAACACACTTAATCAGTGAATCCAAAGTGAACATTGAGGAACTTTGGCTACCCTTCTTCGAAAGGTACAAACGCATGGGCTGAACTGGCAGTGCCACACATTGGGCACCACCTAAACACAAAAAATAAACCCTGCGGGAACGGTATTTGCCACAACTGATATGACATACACCATAGATCTCACAGGATTTATGAACTTGAGCCCAAGACTTCAAAGAGTTGATAAGTGATTGGACACTCCACTAATTGTTTCCTGAGAGCACGCCAACGAAGTGTTCATTTGAACTCGATCCACGGCAGTGGGGAGGGAGTCTGGGGGGAGGGGGTTAATGTTATAATTGTGTGAGGAAGAATGAAGTAGACTTGTAATGGTTTATGTTATAACCCAAAAACAATTAAACTTTGATTTTCAAAAAAGAACATGGTGGTTCTCCACAAAGTGTTTGTTTGGTTTTACTTTTGATTAATAGGTCATCTACATTGGCCTATCTCCCTCTTTCTACAACATCTGGCAAGGTTTCATGAAGGAATAGGTTGAATTCATCTATGCTCTTCCAGTGTAGGCATATTGCTAACCCCTGATCAAAATAAGGTAGAGGCAACTGTGACATGTGTGCCATCTTCTTCAATGTTCTTAGGTCTGCACAGACTTTCCACTATCCACTGGGTTTCAATATCACTAGTACTGGGTTATTAAAGATATTTTGAATTGGTGCAATAATCACATGTGATTCCGAGTGTTTGATAATCTCTGTGAGTGTGTCTGTTGATGCAAGAGATAACTGGTATTGTCTAACAAATTCTGGCTCCATATTAGGGTCCATAGGTATGGTAGTACAATTAAAGGATACGTGTCCACAATCATAGGAATCAACCAAGAACATTTTCTGAATATCTAAAAATACCTGTCCTCACTTTTGTTTTTGCTCCTGGGTCTCATAGGCATCAGTCTTAATGTTCTGTTCTTCAACCATCTGGAAGAAAGTCTGGAAATATTTCTGGGGTAGCCATTTTGTAAGTATCTTTTAATTGGGTTGAGAGGGTCTTGTTTACGGTGTCTACCTGATGATCCTTTAGTGTCCAGGTAGTGACTATTGATTCTGAATACTATCTCATGTTCCGGCATATTGCAGGTATAAACTTCCACTTCATAAGGACACAGGGGGTGTACCATAACATTCCCCCAGTGTCAAGTACATAGTGTTTCTAGTCTACTACAATCAGTAACGCTATAACAATCTTCCCACAAGGGACCAATAATGGGGTATTCTAAAATCCATTGCAAAGTGTCTTGAATCATCAGTCATTCCAATGCGGGTATCCTAGGATAAAATGATAGTTTGAGGATTATTATTGTCAATTAATATTCAGATGGTTTTATCTTGGAAATCAACTAATGAATTTGGACGTAGAGACAGTCGCTGTTGCTGAAGAATATTATTCAAATTAATAAATGCTTCTTCATGTAACAAGGTCTGTCCTTTTCTGATCTTTAGTGACAAAGTGTTTTTCCTAGAATTGTAACCTCTTCTTTCATTTGATCTTCATCAGCATAATGCAGCAATTGAGAGGACCGAACTAACTGCCTTTTCTAAATCATCAAAGTCCATTGAATGTATCCCAGTTCAGACCAGACTTTATTTATAAAATCCAAATGAAGTGTGAATTGATGTAATATGTCATTACAATGCAAAAAGCAGAAATCATATCTCCTACCACACAACAACTATAATGTATCTTTTTGATCCCCAGCATACACCTGCCAGTAATCATGTGCTTCAAATCCATCACATAATTTCCAGATTCCCATACATGTATCAGATTAAATATGAGAATTTTCTGATCCCTCTGTAATTGTCTAAGCATCTTTCTCTGATAAAGCTTATTATTTGAATTAAACTTTGTAGGAAGTTTGCTCCTTACTTTCATTGAGTTGATTAGGGAAGAAGATAGGTTCTCCTTTCTTTTGTAGTGTAGCTAAGCTGTTGATTATTTCTGCTGAGTTATTCTCTGGTGGAGCTTGATCCTCACTGGAGGACTGCCGCAGATAGAATTTTAGTGTATTTCCCTCTAAAGTAGAAAATAACTCATTACTACAAAGAAGACTTATTCTAAAATGTTCCGTGGGAGTCCCATTAGTATACTCTTGTTCTTTCACAGATATGATAGTAATGTCTGTGCCTTGAGAATACTAGAAATGAATCTCCACTCGGTCAGGTTGTTTTTCAGTGAAGTGACAAGTGCCATTAAAACTGACTTATTTAGCACTTCTTTCTAATTTCATCTGGCGGTGAGGTACACACAATCTATCAGAGGTGAAACCCTCCAAAGTAAATTGTTTCCCTGTAAAACAGGTGTGCTCTGAGGACCCATGACTATTACTGGATGGGTGAGTCTATGTTGCACCGGATATAATTCCTAATTTATTAACCCTATCTATGGGCATATCTTATCCATCAAAATTATGTAGTTCCCTGAGAAGAAGTTTGAGGGTAATACAGTGATTTTCCCCTCTTCCTTGGTTCATGGTTATGAGTACTGCTTGAGAGACTAACTTTGCCTGTGATCCTGTAGCTTTGTGAGCCAGTAATTCACACTGCCCTTGAACTTGGATAGGCAAGAAAAACCTTTCATCTTTCATTTTCAACTTTCAAAGAATGTGCGAGTCAGTGGATAATTCGGACTGCATTTTGTTAATATTGGACATTTCATGAGTTTGACCATGGGTAGCTCCCTCAGTGCTATTATCCTTAGGGTCAAGTTCACGTGGGCTGGTCAAGGGCTCTGTAGGAATATAAATGCACTTAGAAATCATGTTCTGCAAAGGGACCCCCCCACCGTCTACGAGTTACAAGTAACTAGTGTTACTTGAATTGGGATGCCTAGAAAAACATGTAAAGGAAGGAAACTCCCTTTGTTCTGTTGATATTATTTTGTTTTTCTTGGGTCTTGTGTCTAAGGGTTTCTTTGTTGCTCCCTTTCCTTATTGCCATGGTCTTTGCCATACTTCATTTAAACCAAATTATTTTCCCTTTTGTAGGAGGCATTACATTTGGGAAAGATGGAACACTGGGTTTGATGTTAGTAGATTTCTCCTCTCGTCTTTTTCAAATGTAATTGTCACATTTTTTCTCTTCACTAAACTTCATTTTGTTTTATTTTTCTCTGATTTGGTTTCCAGGAATAAAGAGTTTTCACCATTGGCCTTTGCCAGTTTTTCAGCAAACTCAGGGGTATTTGCACAGGAGTTAAAAGAAGCTTTCTATAAGACATGGCATATCTTTTCTATGGACAGCACCTCATGAGTCAGCATGTTACTCACATAAACACCTTATGTATTGGGTTCAGTAAATGATTGATTCAAAATGAGATGACAGCTTTCCTTTGTTCTACCTCATTACCTTACAAATTGGCCATTATTATTGCTATGCAGAGTTCAAAAGGTGACACTTTTAATAGAACAATTTGCTTTTGAGGTTCCATATTTCAACAGTTTCAGACCAACAGAAGCTACTCTCCAGCCACACTGAAAACCTTGAGCTATTGTAAGTTATTTGCTTAAGAGTCCACTGGAAAATACACCCTAGGGAAGGAGCTGATTCTCTATGAATTGTAACTCTCATCAATTTGAAGTCAGCCCAATATCACGCTGAATTAATCACACATGTTATTTAAACCAAAACAAAATAATGTTGACACATTTTCTTCACTTGATGTTTAGTAGGGAAACTGCAAAAGTGCACCATTCAGAATACTTTACAACATCCTGCCACTTGACATTTATCATTTTAGAAGCTATTTCTGTATCACTGGCCATGTACTCCCATGAGCAGAACTATATTTTTGACACATCTGGAGCCTTGGATTTGTAAGATGTACAGTTCCATTGTGGCAGGCACAGTTTTGCATAAACACAGAGAGTGTTTTTTATCTTGGAGCTTTTCAGCATTCCCTGCCATTAATTTCAAGTTATTCAAACTCAGTCTTTGGGGTGAAATACACTTGCTGCCAAAAATTGTTCCTGAGATGGTTTAGATTGTGGCTTTATCCCTATCATGTGTCGATTGCTGCCTCTCAGGTGCACAGGTGCACAGGTGACTACCTACATCCCACAAATGCACACTATCCATAACAATGGAAGACATACCACACTAATAGAGCAGAAAAAGGCACTATTCCAGCCCATCTCACTTTCAATTCAGGCAGTCTTCATTTGTCTTGGATTCTCCCCAAAGTTAGCACCATATAAAACACCTTTGAAAACATAATTATTTACAGTGCAAATTCTAAGTTGGGTGAGCTTACCCATAACCATGCGCCGTAATATGGAAAAAATGAGATGAGATTATGTTTCAGTTGCCAAAATAACAATTCCTTTAATTTCAGGTTGAAAACTTTAGTGGAAAAATAACAATTCCTTTAAATTCAGGTTAAAAGACTTGGTGAGTTTAAAGTCTTAGTAAATGAAAATCTTGGTGAATTAAGAGCCTTGGTGGGTAACACGTGTTTCGGCAAACAGTGCCCTTGTCAAATCCAGGCCTAATTGTGATTCAGAGATAATTGCAGCATAATGCAATGAAGTGGGTAGCGGTCATGGTATCAATCCCCCCTTATCAGGATAAGTCCTCCGTGTATCGTATACTTTGAAACATAGGGGCGCGAGGTACCTTTCAGTAAGTGTCTTTCAAAAAGTCCCTCATATAGTTCAAAAAACTTATTTACAGTGCAAGGCACAGTGCTCAGAGGAGTAGGCATATAGGGTCATTATAAATTTAGTGGTGTGGGAAAAGTGCTGGTAAAAGTGTTGGTAATTCCATGACCAGCACTTTCCTGCCCTGCCAAACTACAAATTTGCCAGTGGATGTTCAATGATTTACCACCAGCCAAGAGCTGGTGGTAAATCAGGCCCCCACTGGCAAAATATAGCCGGTATATTCGGCACCAGTGTTACCAGTGTTAGAAACACTGGCAATCCCCTCCATGGAGTCCTATGGTACTCCATAGAATTGGGATCTACCACCCTTTCCACCGCTTTTAATATCCTGCTAATACCGGGATATCAGGTGGCAGAAACGGTTCGTCAGTTTCCCAATATCCCAGCGGGATACCAGGAAACTTATAATGACCCACAGTGTCAAATACATATTTTCAGCATAGCATATCTGGGATCCTAAAATGTTCCCATAAGACAGGACAAAGAGCCTCTTGACCAAGCAAAACGAATTGCCTCTAAATAGAGTGAAATATTAGTGGTTTGTTCCTTAAATCTCATTCTTTTGTCTCCTTTACTGTGTCACCTCATTTTGACATTAAACCTGCAGTTGAGTAGTCTTTGGCATTGTAAATGGGGAGTGTAAGCTTTAGGAGCATGTTTGTGAATTATGTGTGAAGTAGAATTGAAAGATAAATCGAGGTTTGGGACAATTTGCTTTATGTTCTTGGTTGCTTCTTTCATCATTCTAGGCCCTCCTTTATGGTGGACATTACCCTGGTGTACCCTTCCAATAGGTTACTGATTGTTTTTATTGTACAACATGCAATGGCTATGCTATGTTGTTCAATCACGCTATACATGCTATGCACAATCTATGTTATGTTCTGTCACAGTCTGGAATTATCTTGCGTGCACAATTTATTTAAAACAATTAATTAGTACCCTGAGAGAGACAATCAGATTGTAACAAATGATCTGACTGGCACTTGCCAGGGCGTTACCAGCACAGGAAAGACTTACCTGGCTTCACACTGCGTCACTCAGTTCCTTCTCTTTTCTTTGACTGGCCACCATGGAAAGCAAGAACGGACTACATGCAGTCCCTTTGCCCTGATCCATGGTGGCCAATTTGTTTGTTTACTTTTTCATATGTTTTGAATGGCCACCATGGAAAAGATCTGTAGTCCCTTCTCCCTGATCCTTGCCGGCCATTTGTTTTTCAATATTTTTGCTCGAGTTGACAAACGGTTTACTCGCCGTTTGTCAACTCAAATAATAATGCCATTTGCATCTATGTGCGGGGTTCTAATAGCAACAGAACCCCGGGGGGCGGGGTCATTACTGGTTAGATAACACCCCAGGGCTACGTAAAAGCCTTGCTTTGCTCGGGCTGGTAACTCTTGCCCTGAGAGCATTATCCGTCTGGTAAAGCCCCCTCCTCAGGTTATATTGCTTAATTAATGTCTATTTTTTGTTTCTATAAAACAATATATCAACAATATGTACACCACTTACACAAAAACACAAAGTCCCCACTTTCACATTTATTAAAACAGCAGTAACAATACCATTACACATAGGCCAATATATATTTATATTGCTTGATTCATTTCCTTTGTAATTCCCCCGCAGATTAACTACAGATAAAATAAGTGCATTCTCTCAAAATCTATTAACAATTTCCCTGCATTTTCCTTTGTTAAATTTCATATTTTCTCAAACAATGATCATGGTAAAGAGACCAATACATTCCTGTCTCATTCCCAGTACCTGTTTCTATAGTGGCTTTCAGAACAAACACATATAATTTCCGTAATGCGTACAAACTTTCTGCTCCAAATAACAGGCATGGAGTTTCTTTACATAGGCTTTCGTGAAGGCCTTCATAGACGCTCCTCCTTAATAATTATAATAGCCAAACATTGCAGAAAATTGTGTAGCTTTCCATTTCTTCAGCCAATACTGTTGAAACCAGTTATTTCTTAATGCAAACATTGTATCCGATTATACAAATTCACCAAACAAATTTAGTTATACAATTTCACATATACATTATGTTCAGCTTTAACATAATGTAATCTCTAATTATTTCTCACACAGCACATCCAAAGCACATATATGTATGTCTGAAGATTATCAGGGGTGTTGTAGAGGAGCACCTTGCTGTCCACATAGAACACAGCTATGGAATTAAATTTAGAGGCCTTTCGCAAGACAAAAACAGAATATCTGTTAGAGATGTTGGGAGCTAGTGGACTTACTGAAAGGACAAGTGTACCTGATAGTGCTGCTTGAAGCAGGCTGACAAATGTACCTGTCCTGGGCCTTTGAAAGTCAAACCAAAAGTGATTCATGTGATTCATGTGTGTTTCCCAAGAATTAATTACATCCCAGAAAGTACTATTTTGCAATAACCTGGTTTGCCAGCTATGTCATTGATAAGTGGAATATTGTATAAGGCATTTCTGCATTGTGTATGATAATTAAAATTGAAACCATAGGCACTTTATCACTAAAAGGAATTTCCAACAGCCATTGTGATTGGTGTCTGCCATAGTTAATAAAGTAATTGCGGCCCTCTTGTGCCCATCTTGGATCTGTGCCATCACATACTGTGGCCATCTTGGATCAGTGACATCCCTTCCTGAGGCCATCTTGGATCAGTAACATCACTTTCTGTGGTCATTTTGAGTTGGCTCACTCTCCAACTGAAGGCCACAAGAGACTCCTGTGGGAACACCAATCAGCAAGTAATCACCTCATCCCAGCAATACCTGGTACAAAATCGGAGAGAACAGCCATTGATGGATTAGGCGATCAGGTGACGAGAGCGGGCATCATTACTTCTGATCTCCCTATGGACGTCCAGCTAAGGGCATTCCATTGAAGGGCGATATAGTGAAGGGTGAAGACCAGCCAGAGACCAGCCCCTTTGCCTATTCACCTTTGCTTTTTTCATCCTCCCTGCTGTACCTGTGAGTACTTCTAGCTTCCTAATTTCGGTGCTGTCTAACCTATAATGCACTCACTCGTGCTCCACCCTGCTCCTCCACCTACTCACCTCTCTCAAAGCTTTCTCTAATTATGCTTAAACTTCATCCTTTCTTATCCATATTATAAAACTCACATCTCAAACTCCCACTACTCCATCTCTCGTTCACCTACTTCCAGCAAACAAAGCTAACAAGCTAACTATACCTCCCCTAAAACCTATCCACCTCGCCTCTCTTCTTCTGATACTTAATTTCTCTACTCTTCCTTACCGTACCAACTGAACATTCCACTCTGGAACGTTCAGTCTGTATGCAACAATGCGTCCTTTATCACTGACTACTTTCACGCCAGTTTGCCTCCCCTAGACCTTCTTGCTATCACTGAAACCTGGATTTCTCCATCTGACACTGACACTCAGGTGGCCCTACATGACTCCAAACTATCCTTCATTCACTCTCTGTGTCTGACTGTCAGAGGTGGATGTGTCCGACCCCTACCCTCTTCCTGCTTCAATACTTTGTATGTTGCCAATACCACATCCTCTCCTACCTCTTTTGAATTCACCATCTCGGATATTGCTCCACCTCATTCCTTTTACATCATATCCTGGTCCTATGGACCATTATTTGATGAGCTTGGGCAACTCCTTGATTCTCTTTCCACTAAACATCACCTCATTCTGTTAGGTGACTTTAAGCCTCTCCCTCTCTATCCACTTCTCAGAAATCTGAACTTCTGTCTTGTTTTAGTGACCAGTCCCTCCACTCCATAACCTACCTATGCACACCCGGGGATCACGTATTCATCTCCACCTATCTCTTAGTCACTAATACAACTGTCACACCATCCCTATCTGATCACTCCATTGTTTCCACAACCATCTCCTTTCTACCCTCTAACCTCTTCCTACCACTTACCTCACCTATTACTAAAAGGAAATGTAAACCTTCTTTCATTCCTCCCTTTCTCTCTGACCTACAGTTCTTTCTCCTCCTTCACACCTGATGCCTCTTCCACTAACACTGCCTTTTCCAGCTTCCAGTCTCTACTATATGACTCATTCTCCTCTCACTTCCCATTGCTAACTTTCAACCCTAAGAGCATCATCTTGAGCTGGGCGCTAACCCCGGCGGTATTACCGCCGGGGCTATTAGCCCTACCACCAAACCCCCAGCACTATTAGCTCTGGATCACGGGTTTGGCGGAACAGTAAGTCCCCATTCCCCATTGGGCCCATTTCTGAATTTCTCATTCCACATTGGGCCCAATGGGGAATGTTCGGCACTATTACTGCCAGCGCTATTACCGCTGGCAGTAATAGCACCGAAAATTGGCAGAATCGTGGCGGATTTGCCCCCAGCTCAGAGCTGGCGGTGAATCTGCCAAGCCCGTGATTTGGCAGATCCTTAAATGCGGTGTTAATAGCGTTACCGCCACATTTAAGGGTTACCGCCAAACCTGTGATGAGGCAGTTAGTCTCACGCCATTCATTGGCTGTCTCCACACAGATATTCATTGGCTGCTGTGCAAATGGAGGCATCCCCACAATTATGATGACCTGCAACTTGGCCTCTCTACCCAGAGCCCTCTCAAGTCCTCTCTTGATAGAGCAAAAAAGGAATTCTACCTCACCCTCTTTAACTCTCTCTCCAACCATCCCCACCAGCTACAGAGCACCCTAAACTCATTCCTCACTCCTCCTAAATCCATGACTATCAGCTGCACTCTTACAGCTAATGACCGAGCTGAATACTTTGCTGAAACAATTTCCAAAATTAGAGACTCACTCCTGACCTTCCTCACACTCCCTCCTCCTACATTGTACACCTAATCTACAATCATCCTCTGGCAAATCTCCCGCTTTAGTTACACTAATATTAAAGAAGTCCTATCACTACTGATGAAGGCTAACCCCTGTTGTGCCCCATCATAACATCTTGCTCCAGAGCTAGTCAAGACTATTGACCCGTTAGTGACCTCTCACATTGCTAAACTCTTTAACCTGTCCTTCTACTGTGCTTGCTTTCCCTCTATTTTCAAAACAGCCACGGTCATTCCTCTCTTAAAAATGCAAGGGGGTGACCCAAACCCACTTTCTAACTTGTGTCCTGTGTCTCCCCTTTGGCACTACTCTAAAGTGCTCAAAAGGGTTATGTTCACCCATCTTTCCAATTTTGAGGACATACACAACCTTTGAGACCCCTTACAAGCAGGTTTCCGCTCATGTCACTTCACAGAAGCTGCTTCCAGGAATGTGTCCAAATTCATTGCCTCTGTTAAGCCCTCCAACCTATCTTCTATCCTCATTCTCCTTGACCTGCCTCCTGCCTCTGACACTGTTCTGCTCTGATCTCCTAAATACTCTCTCTTTTCATCATCATCAACATCAGCTTTATTCAGTATAAAACCATCAAAGCAATATATAAAAACAACAATTCATATAATCTTGGAACATTCAAACAAAATAAGGTCAAATAATGTCTTACCTAGGTATTAAATGTCATAGCAATTAAAACAGGGTTATGAAATGCAACTTGAATATCGTTATATCTGGTTGTTGAAATGCTTCTGAATTTCTTTATTTTTAAAACATACAGTGAGGTAGGATATACCTTTTTAGCACAATCGCCAGAAATGCCTGATCACTTAAAGTATTAATCATTAATCCGGTTCAACCACTGTTGTAGAGCTAGACATTTTCTATGAATCTGGTTTTCCTCATCCATGCATGGGGAAGAAACGTGGCTACAAATTGGGCAACATTACGGTCACCAGAGATCTTACAAAGGTTCATTGCATTCTCTGTCCCTTGAATATTCACCAGTCTAAAGGAAGGACATAGATATCTGGCCCTCAGGTCGACATAACATGGGCAGAACACCATTAGATGAACAGTTGTCTCGGCTGGAGCCCCACAAACCAAGCAGGCTGGGCCATTGGAATAACTCCAGTTCTTTGTGTAGTTCACAACCCTCAGAGTGTTAAGCCTGAATTCAAGATAAAGTGCTGAGCAAAGTGTGGGACAATAACATCCAAATAATGTTCAAAGGCAAATTCCTGTTTGTTTCTCACGTATGGTTAACCAGTGATAGGTTTGAGGCATGCTGCCTCCATAGATCACCTCGAGGCCTCAATGGCTGCTTTTTTAACCAACTTGCTTGGACCCTTTTTCAGTAATATGGGGCATCTACCAAAATTCAGTAAGATTAGTTTTTTTCAGCCAATACTTAACATGCCTAAACCAAGGGAGTGAGCGGCATCCTTCTAATGCCAGGATGTATCTCAGCGCATCTCTGTACTTGGACAGACATGGGACAAACCATATCCCAGTCCAGTAGTAGAGAAGGAGTTTAAGGCATACAAGATCTTTCATTGGACATATGTCACATTCTATATGCAAGGTGGCGTTAGGAGCGCTGATCGGTAACATTAAAAGTGATTTCATAAATTTGTTTTCCACAATGCCTAGAGCCTGGGCTCGCATATGCCACACATTTCTGTTCCTTAGAGGGCCAATGGCAGAACTGGGAGCCTGTAAAGCTGGAGTGCAGGTGTCACTGCACCCCCTCCATGGCATGCTGAGAACCTCCTTATCCCACTGCTGTATTTCTCCAGAGCCAGAGTGGCTTTAATGAATTGATGCATCCAGAGGCCATTATCAGAGAATCTTGTACCTAGATAGTCATAAGTAGTAACCTTATCCAATTTTATGCCATCAATATCGATATTGACATTATAGTGTTTAGCTGATTTGTGCCTCAAGACTATGGTCTTAGTTTTGGTCTTGTTCAGCTCCAGGCATAACTCTTTGCACAAATCTGGCCAAAGTGTGCTGGATACCAGTAGAAGACAACAACACTGTGTCATTAGTGAGGAATAACGCTGGGTAGTGGTCTTTGCCCATTTTACGGGGGTCAAAGAAGTGGCCTACCAATTCCTTAATTACCTTATTAATATATAGGCAAAAGCGGAGGGGGACCAGTACGCACCCCTGCTGCACTCCCCTCTGGACATCAAAAGGCTGCATTAATTCTCCAGTCAGACCCCATCACACTAATGCTTTGGTTCCTATGTATAGTCCTGGATGGTGGCAGTAAATTGCATGGAATATTATAATCGGCCAGGACTTGCCACAATTGCCTCCTAGAGACACAATCAAAAGCTGTTTGTAGATCTACGAAGACTGCATATATCTTACCTATATTGAGGGCTGTAAATATCTTCAAGATCATTTTGAGTTGAAAGCTCTGGTCGAGGGTACTAATGACTTGGCGAAAACCCAACTGGTGATGGTTCATCATCCGAGCAGTCTCAACCCAGTCATGGAGGCACCCATGGATGACTTTGACATAGATTGTACCTGCTGCATCTAATAGAGATATAGGGTGGTAGTTCCCTGGGATTTCCCTCCTGCCCTTTTTATAGAAGGGAACTATTTCTGCCTCACACCAGGATTTAGGAACTGTTCCCTGGTGGATGACGGCAATAAAAACACAACATAGAACTGGCCCCCAAATTGGCATTTCATCTTTGAATAAGTCCATCTGAATTTTATCGGGGTCAGGGGCTTCCCCACTCCCCGGGATGGAATTGCCTTCTCTTCCTCCTTGATGGTAACATTTAGGCACTCTTGCTCCAGAGTTGGCCTCCAGTATGTATTGGCATCTTTGTGGGGGATTACAGATGGATCTTGATACAGCTCGCTAAAAGAATGTCTCCGAAGGTTGGGTCCTATACTGAACTCCAGATCACGAGATTGGTTTAACTCTTTACCGCCCACTAACTTCTATAATAGGCATGTGTCAATGTTCTTACAAGCATCTAACAAGGTATGCCATTTATGCCTATGGAAGGAGTACTTTTTCACTTTAATGCTGTTTTGGTAAGTGGCACAGAGATTGCAGAGTCGTGGTTTATCTATCGATGGCCCCTTCTTCAGGCATAATACAATTCCTTCCTTAGCAATCTTGCAATCTTCGTAGAACCACCCCTGTTTTTTCACCATACCATGCTTAACCTTTTAAGCTGCTTTGGTAAAGAAAGGGAAAAGTGATTGGGCCAGAGCTTGATATAGTTTGGTCATTGTTTGCGATATCACAGATTACATTTAGGTTTCCTTCTATAACAACATACAAGTCTGGTTTGAGGTTATTTTCTTCTAATGGGCCATTTTAAGTTCGCCTGGCATGGCCCATAACTTCAGTTGCTATCACCCCCTCTTCCTCCTGGGTCCCACATTGGTCACAATTCCGAGATTGTATAGTGCATAAAAGAGCAATCTCACAACAATTGAGTACTTCAAATGTATCAACTTGGCCCAAGTTTCTGGCACTTACCAGTATATAGTCTATTCTTAAAATACCATTGTGTCCGGAAAAAGTGTTCTTTGTCAGTTGGTCATGCTTAAAGCAACCATTGCAAGCCTAATGTTTAAGTCAGAAACTATACAGGCAGCCTCAATGAGTCCTCTGAAGATAATCAGCCACCAGTGGGGGAATCCCCCACTCTTGCTCATCCCATAGATTATCAGGCTCCCTCAGGGGTTTGTGCTATAGATTCAAATCACTGATGACCAGAATGAATAGGGGATCTTTGCTTGGCATTTCTCAATTCAACCTAAGATCTTGCATTTGATGCAGGCTGTTCGAATTTCCCCCCCCATTAGGATGGTTATATGTTTTGAATATCAAGGATTTTTGGCCCACTTGGGCATTTGCTACAAGGTTTTGGAGGTCAGGGGTGCCGGTAGGGTTACAACCAATGGTTCAGTTTAAATTAGGGCCTACCCAGGTCAAATGTCCTCGACTTGGTCTTCTTCTGGGGCCTTTCATTGCTGATTATACATTGGTAGAGTAACCCTGTAGCCCTGTTGGTTCAATCGCCCAAGTCTCTTGGATACAGATTAAATCAAAACCCTGAATACATTCTTCCAATCAACGTCCTCCAGGTGTTTCTCCAGGAGTTTCTCAATGCTGCTATGTTCCATGCTCAGATAGCAGTGGAGAGGTCCTAATCAGTCTAGGTGGGGTTAGTCAATCCACACCCTTCTGTCCCTGGTCAGTGATAAGTTGATGTTGCACAGTCATGGCAGGCTCCAGTCTCCCCCTAAGTACACCCCTTCTAGGATGAGATGATCTCAATGTTATCTTTGATCCTTTGGGGGATATAGGTTAGTGATTCTATAAATAGAAGGCTTTCAACCATAGTTTATTTGTAAAAGTCACCAGGATAAAATCTTCGGGCCCAGTGGACATCTGCCCTCGCTCGCACTGAATGATGTCACCTCTTATAACAGACGTGCACCCCCCCAAACATGCCAAATCCATTGAGTGACTTTATTTGTTAGTGCTCCTTTTTTCGAATTGGCATGATGATAATCTAGGTACATTTAGACACATGTGCAATGCTCCCCCATTGACCATTTGTTGCTATTCAAAGGAGCAACATCCCCATTGGACCTATAGAGTGCTTGGTTATTTGGCAAATTCCCATTTGGTCTACTATTACTGGGTAACCTCCCTGGTGGATTTGCTCCAGCACAATGATCTATCGCCTTAGCAATGACTTACGTTGTACCTTCCTGGCTTCTGTGCAATTGTACCTAATTTGGTATTGGTGCTGATTTACTCATTGAAGCACTACCCACTCTTCAAGAGTCCCTTTGAGTCTCGGTTCTTCCTTTGATAGCACCTGGTATTTGGTTTGGGCCTGTATGCAGTAGTACCCTAGATGCAATGTTACAGATACTATGAGCATTAGAATTGGAATGAACGGTGTTTGAAACACCTATCTTTTCTGCAATCAATATCATACTTTCCCTCAACTTCTTAAGTTCAGCCATTATCAGATGGTGGTCCATCCCCTTATGTCATCTACCACCACAATTTAGACAGGGATAGATACTAAGTCTGTCACAATCATTAAAGTGTTGGTGGACCTCATTGTTATTAACACAAAAAGGAGGGAAACACACAACTGTATGTAGTTACAAAAAAAGGGCAATGCGGAAATCCCTCAAAAAGAAGTGACAGGCGCATGTACAGTGACCAGGGAGATACTGGGTCAGTAAGAAAGACAGAAGGATAGATGGAAAATCACTTCCTGTCCCTGTCTGATCCCAATCATAGGGAAAAACTTTCCTTAGAAAATGCTGGTGCAACGCTTACAAAAACGGGGACAGAAAAAGAAGGCAAAGAAAAGCCATTTTTGAAAAACGATAACAATATAGAGATTGTTAAACTCCTGTATGTCCCAGGTCACTGCAATCCTCATAGGAGGACTAAGGGCAAGCAATGGGAGTATTAAAACAGAGTTTACACCTAGGACTGCAAAACATGGGGCCGGATAGCCTACTCTGGGTCAGCAATACTTTAATTATTATTATTTATTTAATGTGTTTCAGTTTACAAGTAAACTTTTCACATTACATGAATATTAAAGACATTCAGTTATACATTTCATCAGAATAATATAAAATATAAGATACCACATTTTTTAAAAACATACATTTGCAATATTTAAACACTAGATCATCTAATCAGTCATACAAATTAATCAATATCCAATGATCAATAAGAATTATATACACATACAATACTCTCAAAATATATATTCACAGTTTCCCAAGTTTTACAAACTCCTTACTATTTTATTGTTTTGAAAATGGTGACCTGTTTCTGATTCTATATGGTAATTCCCACAATCCTCTCTATTTTTTGCCAGACATTATACATTGAAATATGCACTTTCGTATTCTTTGTATTAATGTACTGTTGCCAAAATGCCAGATCTTTTATCGTGTCTGAATTATATACATATCTACCATACGATTTGAGATACAACTCAAACAAATCGGGGCATTCAAATAATAAATGCTTAGCAGTCTCCGTGATGTCCCTGTTTTTACATATACGACACCATCGATCAATCCATGGTATTTGACTTACAGTCCCCGTAACTGACAATACCGGCAGATGATCCAATCTCAGAAGCAATATAAAGTGTCTCAGTCTTGGAGACGGAGATAGGTTTAGATACAACTGCGGCTTCTTAAAAGTATATAGCAAATGGGACCCAGATTTATACTTTTCCAAACTATTCAGATGAGCATAGTTCTCAAGCCAGTCCCATAGCTCAACACGCCTTACAAGGGCGCGTTTCTTTTTGATGATATCATTCCCCTTACTCCGTATCCAACATATCTCCTCAAAGAGCGTTTCCATGCTTTTTTTTAATTGACAAGTCGTAGATTCTTTTAGTGATTCCTGTTTCATGGCCCTTAACAGACTGTTATTGGTATCATTACTCATTGTGATATAAAGTTCTGCCCGTTTTTTTAACACGATTGATTTAAATGACATAAGGCCTAACTCCAACCTGATTATGGCCATTGGGATACAACCTGGGAGACCTAAAATCCTCCTCCAATATTTGCCCTCTATGATCTGTAGCCACCTTAAATCAAAAGATAAAAGTGACTCCAAACCATAGGTTATCATAGGTGCCAATACCTGGGTATACAGCTGTTGGGCAGCCCAAATGGTATATCCCCCATAGTCAATGGTGAATCGATGCACCATGGCGTTAATCTGCGCAGCTCTAATAATGTGCGTTTGTTTACAAGAGGGATAATCTCCCTTATCATCAAATTCTACACCCAGGTATTTATACTGCGGAGTATAAGAGATCTCTAAGTCTTTAATAGTCAAACTCGGGCGAGCGATCCTCCTGTTGCTGAAAACCATCAGCTGTGTTTTTTCGCGGTTGATAATTAGGCCATTGGAGTCTGCGTATGCCCATAATGCTTCCGTAGATCTATGTAGACCACTGAAGGTGTGGTCCAAGATCACCAAATCATCTGCGTAAGCCAGGACTGGGCAATGATCAGCTCCAATCATAGGTGGACAGTTATGAACAGACCTTACAGCAATTGGTAGGTCATGTACAAACAAATTATATACCAGTGGGGCTGTAACACACCCTTGCTTGACCCCTCTATTTTGGATCATTTGCTTGGTCATGTTCCCTTGCGAATCTAATTTAAGGGATACACTAGTATTGAGGTGCAGTAGCCTAAGATTAATTAACAGACCATCTGGGCAGCCCACTAACTTAAGTTTGGCCCACAACTTTTCTCTAGGAATAAGATCGAAGGCTGCTTTAAAATCAACAAATAGGGCATACAGAGGGGGATTGCCCTTTGATCTCGCTGTGGTACGTAATGTATCCATAATGATCAGGTTATGTGAGGTTGAATATCCACGTCTAAATCCCGATTGAAGACCAGACTTATCTACCCATGCCTGTAGTTCATCGAACAATATTGATGCAAAAATCTTGCCCGTGCAATCAAGCATGGAGAGCAGTCTATAACTGCTAGGGTCCATTTTATTGCCTTTCTTGAAAATAGGTATTAAGAAGGCAGTCTGTCATGACGGTGGTATAATGCCTTCGGCTAAAAACTTATCACACAGGATTTTTAACAAGCCAGCCCAGAGCTCTGGCTTGCTCTTAAGTGTTACATTTGCCAGGCCATTAGGCCCAGGCGTACGTGAG
The DNA here is from genome assembly GCF_040938575.1 of Ambystoma mexicanum. Lineage (NCBI taxonomy): Eukaryota > Metazoa > Chordata > Amphibia > Caudata > Ambystomatidae > Ambystoma > Ambystoma mexicanum. Next base: position 872,614,794 of record NC_090930.1, read on the forward strand.
GATTTGAGTCTCTTAATCTTAGCTAACAACATATCATAGGTCACTTTAAAGGGAGGTCTAAGTGGTGCAATAAGCATATCCACTTGACTGTCTTTCCTGACAGGGTCATTTCGGTTTTCCAAAACATATTCCCACTGTTGTGCTCCTATGAGATTGATCAAGTGTGTTTTTCCTTTTCCCCTTGCCTCTCCCAAGAGCACCCAGATATTCCTGGTATTTTTGGTACATAGTATATGGACCGTCTTCTGCCAACGATTGATCTTGTCTAGATGCCTCTTTCCCCTAATAAGGGATCTACATTTGTTCTTAATAACTTTGCAGGCAGAAAGGAAGTCCTTAAGTGTTGGACATGATTTCTTTGCCAAGCGGATTTCTGATCTTCGCTCTCTTTTTACATATTTTATATACCAATCATAAGGATTTTCTTTGGAGTGATCATTTCCTATGTTCCTTACAGTTGAGGTCGCATGCATACTTGAAAATAGTGCGATCCCATGTCTGTGGCAACCATCGACATGGATCCAAACACACCATACTTAGGAACATTCTCAAATATTACTGCATTTGCAGTATTGATTATATTTTCTTCTGACCAGCGTATACAAGATGCAGCATGATTTACTACCATATCACCCATTGGTTTAGGATCAGGGAGAATATTATTTACTTCAAACGTGAGAGTCAATGATTTATGATCGCTCCACTCATTCGGATTGATCTTCATATCCTTTACACAGGTGGCAACTACTGGACTTATGATAAAATAGTCCAGCGAACTCTGAGAGTTAAACTTTTCCCACGGATGTTTCCTCAGGCAATCACTCATTGTTCTCCCATTCACCACTTCTAGGTCCCAAATTCGAAAGAGATTCAGCCAACACTGTCCCTCCGGGTCAACTATGGAGTGAGTCATTGAGCTCTTTCTTTACTTTAAAATCCCGTAGACTAGTCGGGCCATCCCAGGGTAGCTCAGGATTAAGAACTGGTAAGGAAGCTCAAAACACTGCTGCAGATTGTAACTGATATGCTGCAGACGGTACTCCTTAGTATGGGTGAGCTCGCTTTTTTAAGATGAAGGCAAACACTGCCCGTGTCGCCCGTCCTAGAAAGGTACTAAATAGTAGGACGTAGTATGGGACAGACATAAAACACATATAACAGGTTGTTCATGGTACAGGTAGAGCAAGTTTATAGCCTCCACCACGTAATAACTGCTGTCTACCGGTTTCAGTGGTGTGTATTTGGGTGGAGCCACTTTCATCAGGACAGTCTTCTAAAAGCGAAAAGACTCAATGATACTCAAACATCAGCATACTTTACCCTGCTTCTTTGCGCCAATGCAGGGAAGTTCAAGAGGAGAACCTATGGAAAGACAAAAAAATATATTCCATGGTCACTCCCCAAACGCTGCCACAGGCTCAGATGCTTGGAGACATCAGACAATGTATCTGTTTCTCCCTTACAGGTCAAAGGAGCTTAGACCTTTCCATTTCACACACCAAAGATCAAATAAAAGTACCAGGCGTTCTGCAATGAAGAGTGGACAATCTGCAGAAATGTCTGAGTTTAGTAATATTATGTAAAGTCTCTGCTGTCAGGTAGTTTGAAAAGGCATGTCAGGTAGTTTGAAAAAACATAACACACGTCCACCAGGCTACATGCACACTCACATGGACTTGGATTGTACAGGCCGTGTGCTGACCTTCCGGCTGCATTCAGCAGTCAAAACTGGTTGTTGGCAGAGTCTTAATGGTAGAATCGTGACGTGGTATTGGAAACCCTGTCATGAACAGCTTGCTGTGAAAATGAAGAAGAGAAGGGCAATCTTTCAAATTGTAAACTGTGATAGCCACACCGTCCCTTCATCTCCTAAATGTAAATGCACAGCATGAAAAGACATAAAGAAGCATGAAAGAATGAATGAGAAAACACCCAGCTGGCAAGCTCCATGTTAATGAAATTGTCGCCTGGGGAGGAAGAAGGAGACCATACAATGCACGGTGAGTGCAGGCTACCACATGTTAATGCTAAAGTGCACCGACGGTGTTGTGCACCTTGATGTTGAGGTTTAGGATTAAAGAAAGCACTTACTTGCTTGCACGAACGCAGCTGCGTCAGGAAGTATAGCGATCTGCAAATGCTACCATAAAGTCTACTAAAGACTGGAGTCTCCCGACAACACCTGACATGGTAACATGTCACGTGTACACACGGCCCGGAAAAGGAAGTCTTTTCCCTGTCCGGTCTGTGGATGGGTGCTGGAGTCAGGCAGGGTCAGGCAGGGCGAGGGGGGGAGCCACGAACTTTTAAATCTGAAAAAAGTTATTTTTAAATCAACAAAAGTAGAGTCCAGGTGTATGCAATCACATGTTGCACACATGTAATAGCGCAAGGTTCCCCCAGGCAAATTCTTTCTCTTGTATCATGTATCTTAGCAGGTAGAACCTCTGCATATCGTAGTGTGTCCGTCTTCCTATAGATGGGCTAGGAGGTGAGGTGCCTGTAATTAGGGCCCAAAAAGATGGCAGAAACAAACGGGCACAAGGGAACATTATATGTTGTCTATGTTCCTGAAAACATAAGCAGGCAAGAACATGCATCAGTGATTCCTATATGAGAAATTCAATATATGAGAAATTCAATATAGGGGACTACAATGGTAAAGTGCATAATGTCCAGGTATCCAAAGATGGAAAACACAATATCATGGAAGTGCAGTGTTTATGTAACGACAGAGAGGGCTTGTCAGGGGATGGACTCATTCAGTCCCCCTGTGTCAGTTTTTAGATGAAAAATCCTGCTCTGTTCTCTTTTGAGAAGCATGCTGGCAATGTCACCTCCTCTTCTAGGGCACTTCACCCTTTCACAATGTTCCATCTGATGTCCTCAGGTGTGTGTTTTTGTTCCTGGAAATGAGACATATTCACGCCTAGTCCTTATGCAGGACATGTGTTCCTTTATCCGCTTTTTTATAGGTCTGCTGGTCATCCCTATATAGATGAGATTACAGGGGCATTTGATCATGTAAATGGCATTTGCCGTATTACAGTTGGTAAATGTACTTTGTTTCCAGACAGTGCAGAGACCTAAGTCCAGGGTTCTCGTCCGTGTGGTAAGATTGCATGCATTACAGTGCCCACATGGCACATGTCCTACTTCCGGTGCGGTGTCCCATAGAGTTGTTTGTGTGCCATCGCAGGGTTCCTGGTAGTAATGCACAAGAGTGTCTCTGATGTTTTTCTTTTCCTGATGGCAAAGCGAGGGTGCGGAAGATCAATTTCCCCTGCTTTTGGGGATCCTCACCACACACACACGTTCATACAGAACAGAGAGTCGGAGACACTTGGACTGTGAACCTTCTTTATTCACGTCTCCAACATAACTGCCCTTGTCCCCCTTGGCCCCTCCCTTTCCACCCTCTTCCCGCTTTTCCCTGTGTCTGTTCTTAAAGGGGCTGTGTCCCTATTAATCACGTACAACACCTACGTTCAAGATAGGCCACAGCATCAATATTTCCCTTTTAATTATGTTGATTCTGGTGGAATATCCGAAGACCGCTGTGATCATTTTTTGACCCTCTGGTTGTGTTGTCTGTTGTACCATAACGTCCCTGGGGATGTTCCTTGCCCGTTTTCTGGCTTGTCTAATCATTTTATTAGGGTATCCTCTTTCAATAGTTGTTCTTTAAGGATTAGGGATTAAGTATCATACTCCTGTAGGCTAGAACAGTTCCTCCTGTACCTGAGGAACTGTCCAAAAGGCAAATTATCACGCAGGCTTTTCGGATGAAAGCTTAAGTATTGTAAGAGGGAGTTGCGATCCGCGGGTTTTCTGAAAACTTGGTGGTCAAAGTCCTAGAGTCTGCACTTATCTCCACATCCAGGAATTGTGTTGTTTTTCTCACGGCGCTGTGGGTGAATTTTAAATATCTATTTCTAGAGTTCAGCCACAACATGAATGCATGCAATAACACTTCATCTTGTGTAAAGACTAAGGGCCTCATTACACGTTGTCCGGTAAAAGAATTACCGGTACCCGTAATTTCCCAATCCAATTACGACCCTGACCCACCGCTATTAGCGGACCCGGTAAGTTCGGTGCCACCAATAGCGGCAAGGCCGCGGGCGCGCGACCCCCAGACCGGAAATAGCACCATGGCACTAATATCACGCCCTCACAAGCCATGTGGACATGGCATTAGCGGCATGGAAAAGACCCCAAAACCCCTTACCAGCATGGCGCAAATAACGGCATCTAAAAGCACCCGTTAAGAGACGTGAGCAGTGTTCCCATCTGTCACAGATGGACACAATCAGCACAGGTGGAGGCAATGGAGACACGCAGCACAAAAGAGCACAGCACACACCTTCCCACACCCCTTCCCACACCAAGATGGTCCCAATACCACCAGCATGACATGGGCTTCAGTACATGATTGCAGTGCAGCACCAATAACAACAGACCGCACCAGAGGTGACCCGTAACAGGTACCCATTCCTCACACCATACAGGCGATGCCAGCTATCTACTGAAGAGGTGGCTCCTAACCCCTGTACGGAACCCACAGAACCAGCAGGAAGAGGACTACAATATTGCACATACCCGTACCCGCGTCGTGATAGAGCTGGCACTCGGCCTTCCAATGACAGTGCGCTGGTGCCTAAGCGGCCTGGGTGAGGCTCTCCTGTATGGCCGTAACAAAGTGGCAAAGACAACCATGGCATGTGTAGAGCATCACAAAATGGGCATCTGATGGAATGTGCCTATGCCACTTGACATTGACATTGCAACCACCAGATGAGGATGATGTGGATGGGGCTGAGTATGGGTGAAAAGAGGCGATGTCAAGGAGGCACACAATGTGCGTCAGCATCTGAATCAGGAATTTCATCAGGTACAAAGGTGAAATTACATGGATGGAGATGGGTATTGTTGCCCTGGTGCATGTTTTGAGGCCCACAAAGGACCCTGTCCACAATAAATGACACATACACAATGATGTAGACGACGCCTGGTTTTCAACTTCAGAACAGTGTATTGTGAACAGAATGTGAAAAAAATGTGCATACACCCTCTCCCCCTCCCCCCACAACACCCCCAAATACACCCTCTCCCCTCTCTCCCCACAACACCCCCGAAAACAGCCTCTTCCCCCTCCCCCACAACATCCCCAAAAACACCCTCTTCCCCCTCCACCCACAACACCCCCATGTAAGCCTTATAGTGTCTACATGTCCTGCTCCACATGTGCCACCTAGTCCTTGATGGACCTAAGCCACAGGGCCTCCTCCACCATTGGGTGGTTGTGACGTGGGGCACCTCAGGTTGCGCAAAGAGCAGCGCAGGGGGCTTGTCTGCTGGGAACTCAAGGAGGAGGAGGTGCCCGGTTGATTCTGTGTTGGGGGTTGGTATTGCCGCTCCATGATGTCCCCAATATGTGTAATGGCCCGCCGGAGTTGGCCCATTTCCTGGCAGATCCTGTTAGTGCAGGCCTCAATGGCCTCCCTTGTTTGGCCTGCATATTTGCTGAGGTCATCCCTCAGACGGCCTGTCTCGGCCACATGCTGAGCGACCAGCGCAGTAATGTCTGCCTGCCTCCGGCTGATGGTTGCAAGGTCAGGGTGGGTGGTATGTGATGTTGGGCTGGCTGCTGCGTCCTGGTCTGTGCCTCCGGCATCAGGTGAGAACACCTGAGGGCTACATGCCCCTTCAACAGTGTGGGTGTCATGTGCTCCATGGCTACCTGATCTGGACGTTGCCCTTGGACTTTCCTCAATGGACCGTGTCGGGCTGGGGGAATGGCTTTGTTCTAGAACGTCAATTGCGTCCACCTCGTCAGTGAGGAGTGTGGTGGCTGCTGCCTCACCAGTTGAACTGGTGGCAGCGGAGTGCGTGCCCTCCGTGCTCATTTCACCTATGATGGTGCACACTGGCGTGGGTTCAGCAATAACAGCAGCCGTGCCCTCAGGCTGTGTGGAATTGGTGCTCCTGCTGCCTTTGGGCCTCTGCTGATGGACACTCCTCCCAGTTCCCCTAGAGGTGGTGGCGGTGTCACCTTTCTCATTCATCCTGGCCTTTTTGGCTGCTGGGGGGGTACGTGTTGCAGTGCATGTGCCTTCAGTGTCTGTCGGTGATCATGTAGAGGACAAAAATAGGGTATATCATCGTTAATGGTTCTAGGTGCCTTATGCAGAATGTTCACGTCATGCTGCTCTATGCATAGGGGCCTCTTTATCATTGATTCTAGTAATGGGGATGTCGGGTTGGTCATGCATGGATGGGTCTCTGTTGCACGTGCATATGGAGATGCATGCATGTATGTGTGTGGCTGGATCAATGGCCTGGTCATGGACACATATTTGGGGGACCCCTCACCCTTCACTGTGCATTGTTTGATGTATACACTCACCTCCATTGGATGAAATGGCCACACCATGCTCCATATCTCCGACTCCCTCTATGGATTCGACTCCAATTGCGGAGGCACATGTCTCCTCCCACTCCTTCAGCTTCAAAGGGGAATCTGCGCCGCCTCCTGTGGCCATTGCCAGGTTACGGTTGACTGTTAGTATGTTCCGCACAGGGACCCGGAGGTCGTCCCACCTCTTGCGGCAGTCCTTGATACTGCGGGTGGTAGTGACCACCGCACTGACTTTGCGGGCAACTTCGGCCCGAAGGCCTTTTTCTTAATGATGGCCTCCCTCCGCATATCATTGGCGAAGACAACTTCTGCATTAGCTGCAAGTGTCCCGGTCAACATTATCAGCTCCTCATTTGATAATTTTTCTTTCCGCTGACGATCTGAAGATTTTATTAGGGCCTTGGGCATCTTCAGGTTTTCCTGGATGATTTCTTGTCGGCCCTGGATGCAGAGGATGGCAATGGATTGTGTGTTTAAAGATGGCCGCCGTGCTCTTTCCCATTCCTGTGCGATGACGCTATTTCCGGTTCCGCTTCTTTACGGTGACCGCTAATAGCGGTGACCGCTATTTGCATGTAGCATGGGGGCGGAGGTGCTATCAGCACTTTGGTCGAAGCCGGTAAGGGGCATTTTGGGGACTTTTGCAGCATGGCAGTACAGACATTTACGGCATTGAGCTATGCTCGTGTCCGCGAACTCGTAATGGGACGCTATTAGCGGCCTCTTGCGAGGGCGGTCACGCTAATAGCGCCATGCCTTAAAATTCCGATTTTTACCGGACAACGTGTAATGAGGCCCTAAGAAAATATCGTCAATGTAACAAGCCCACACGGAGATATTATTGAAGTATGAGTTTGCATCACGGTATATGTGTGTTTCCTCAAAATGGGCCACATACAGGTTCGCCAGGGATGGCACAAATGTAGCTCCCATAGCTGTTCTGGAGCACTGCTAAAAAAATGTATCTTTGTACAGAATTTTTTTTTTTTGTCAGTGCTATTTCTGTGAGTTGCAGAATGAACTGGACGGGCATGTTGAGGTTCGAACCCAGGTCTTGTAGGGTTTTTTGACAATGTGTAGAGTCTCCGTCTATGGGATGTTGGTATACAATGCCTCTATGTCGAGGGTGACCAGAAATTGTGTCCCAGGATCAAAAGGTAAGTCCTTGACCATCTTCATACCTTTAGGTATGACCGCATTTTTGGAACTTAAGGTCTCAAAAAGAAATCCACAAATTCAGAAAGTGGCTCCAGGATAGATTGGATTCATGCCACAATGGGACGGCCTGGGGGCGGTGAAGTACCCTTATGTACCTTAGGTAATGCATAAAAGGCTGGGAGTTTTGGAAATTTCGGAAATAGAAAAGCTGTGTCCTGGGGGATAATGTAACCTTCACAGGCCACTTCCTCCACAATCCCTGTGATTATAGTACACAGTTCTTCAGTGGGATCGTGGGATAGAACTTGATAATGAGTTCTGTTATCTAGGAGTTTTTTTACCAATGAGTTCATAGTCAGTGCTGTTTAGAACCACTATGGTGCCCCCCTTATCCACTGGTTTTATTATGATGGCCTTATTAGTGCTGAGGTTTCGAAGTGCTCGACATTCTTCCATGGAGACATTCTGGAAATTGGTTTCTTCTTTTTCTTCAATCTTTTCCAGTTTCTTCATAATCGCCTTCTCGAAGGTGATTGACTCCGGCGAGATGTTTTGAGGATAGAAACTTGATTTGGTATAGAGGCCAGTCGTGTCCTTCTTGGTGTGGTGATCTCTTTCGGTTTCGAGTTCGCCGTAATGCTGTTTCAGGTGGATTTTTCTCATGAGTTTAGCTAGGTCTATCCTAGTTTGAAAAACATCATGTCTTGCCATGGGTACGAAACTGAGCCCCTTCTGTAAAACCTTGGTTTCACTGATGGTAAGTGGATGTGTGGAGAGGTTGATCACCAATAGGTCTACTGCGGAGGCAGACCTCTCCCCCTGCTCCTCGTGACTCTGTTGAAGTCTTTATTGTAACTTCTGTTCCGTACTTTTCCTCTGCCACCTCGGCCTAAAAAAGGCTTCCTTGTGTTTCTTGCCCCCTTTGGTTATACTGGTCCTGGAATTGGACCCGTCTGTCTCCAGAACGGTCTTGATTTCTGGAAATACTGCGTTCATGCCCTCCTGAGGTACCGGGTCTAACGTCTTCTTCCAAGCTGCCACTTGAAAAACTCCAGGCTGCAGGTGTATTGGGCTTCTGATTCTTTCTTGGTTGGCACCATTTTCGTATCTGGTTAGATGGCTGTTGCTGTTGGTTCTGCAGGGGGTTGTCATAGTAGCTGTCCAAGACGTAAGGGTAAGTACGTTCATGGGTGAATGCTGCGATATCTTTTTTCAATTTTTGTATTTTCTTTTTAAGGTTAGCTTCCTTAAATTCTTTTAAAGCAGCGTCCAAACCTTCCAGTTTTATCTTAAAGGTGTCTAGTATGGCCGTAGACTTGAGATGGTCAATTTTGAGTTCTATTTCTGCCATGAGTTTGAGGGACACTGTTTTTGCCGTGTTGATTATTAAAATCAACCAGGTGCATTTATTGGCTGTGCAGCTCCAGTCTTTTCGAAACTGGATTTGGTCGAGAAAAATCCTAGGTTCAATTCGGATGATCAGACCATCTGGTGCTGCTTGTGGTCTCAAGTATTCGGTCATGAGGAGGCCATGCAATTCAGTTCTTATATGTTTTTTCATAAGACCTTCTAGTTCATCCCAGTCGTTGTTGTTACTCACGACTTCAGCTACTGGAAACCCTCCTATTAAGGAAGGTGCAGCCAGAATTGTCTCCACTAGGTCTTCTACATATGCCAGAAAGTTGGATTCGGTCATCATGTCTATACTTACATTTGCCATTCGGGCAAAGATAGCCAGATATTGCAATGTAAGAAGATGGTTCCACTGAAACGGATGGGTAAGCCCAACGGTAGTGTGCGTCAGAGTACTTGTGTCTTTGTGTGCAGAAATGGACGTCTAAGGTCCATAGGCTGTGCAGGGATCGTTGGGGAAAAAGACCCGAAGATCAAGGTACAGGGGACTGAATCTACCCAAACAGGCCCACGGCTGTTGCCGTTAGAAAAGTAGTTATAACCAAAGGGGCACTAGAGGTACAATATACAGAGTGAAGCCCTAACAGGCCAATGTATTAACACAAACAGGAGGGCAACACACAACTGTATGTAGTTACAAAAAAACGGCAATGCGGAAATCCCTCAAAAAGAAGTGACAGGCGCATGTACAGTGAACAGGGAGATACTGGGTCAGTAAGAAAGACAGAAGGATAGATGGAAAATCACTTACTGTCCCTGTCTGATCCCAATCATAGGAATGAACTTTCCTTAGAAAACGCTGGTGCAACGCTTACAAAAATGGGGACAAAAAAAGAAGGCAAAGAGAAGCCATTTTTGAAAAACGATAACAATATAGAGATTGTTAAACTCCTGTATGTCCCCGGTCACTGCAATCCTCATAGGATGTCTAAGGGCAAGCAATGGGGGTATTAAAACAGAGTTTACACCTAGGACTGCAAAACATGGGGCCGGATAGCCTACTCTGGGTCAGCAATACTTTAATATCCCATAGACTAGTCGGGCCATCCCAGGGTAGCTCAGGATTAAGAACTAGTAAGGAAGCTCAAAACACTGCTGCAGATTGTAACTGATATGCTGCAGACGATACTCCTTAGTATGGGTGATCTCACTTTTTTAAGATGAAGACAAACACTGCCCGTGTCGCCCATCCTAGAAAGGTACTAGATAGTAGGACATAGCGTGGGACAGACATAAAACACATATAACAGTTTGTTCATGGTACAGATAGAGCAAGTTTATAGCCTCCACCACATAACAACCGCTGTCTACCGGTTTCAGTGGTGTGTATTTGGGTGGAGCCACTTTCATCAGGACAGTCTTCTAAAAGCGAAAAGACTCGATGATACTCAAACATCAGTCACCATTGTCTGGCACAGGGTGCATACTTTACCCTGCTTCTTTGCGCCAATGCAGGGAAGTTCAAGAGGAGAACCTATGGAAAGACAAAAAAATATATTCCATGGCCACTCCCCAAACGCTGCCTCAGGCTCAGATGCTCAGATGCTTGGAGACATCAGACAAAGTATCTGTGTCTCCCTTACAAGTCAAAGGAGCTTAGACCTTTCCATTTTACACACTAAAGATCAACTAAAAGTACCAGGCGTTCTGCAATGAAGAGTGGACAGTCTACAGAAACGTCTGAGTTTAGTAATATTATGTAAAGTCTCTGCTGTCAGGTAGCTTGAAAACACATAACACACCTCCACCATGCTACATGCACACTCACACGGACTTGGATTGTACAGACCGTGTACTGACCTTCCGGCTGCATTCAGCAGTCAAAACTGGTTGTTGGCAGAGTCTTAATGGTAGAATTGTGACGTGGTATTGGAAACCCTGTCACAAACAGCTTGCTGTGAAAATGAAGAATTCTCAAATTTTTTTGAGGGATTTCTGCATTGCCCTTTTTTTGTAACTACGTACAGTTGTGTGTTGCCCTCCTTTTTGTGTTAATACATTGGCCTGTTAGGGCTTCACTCTGTACATTGTACCTCTAGTGCCCCTTTGCTTATAACTACAGGACCTCATTGTTACCCCCGCAAAGGATTAACAAGGCATTGTCCGGGCCCTCTAGCCTGTTGGTCAGAAGCCTGTTGGTCAATAAAGATTTCATTCTTGTTTTACCTTTACTCTTCCCCTCGCTTCCAGGCTGCTTCAGGCTTCCTTCTTTTGGGGCACTGCATTATGTTTGGCTCATTGGCTGTGCTGCAGAGAAGAAAAGACCACCGGTGTTTATCCTGTGGTCAGATATTTACCATCGGATTCCTGTCTGGTAGGGATGAGCAATGCAGTATCTAATGGTGGAGTGCTGGGCTACCACGCACTGAGCTTAAAATGTGACCCAAATGAATTGAAAAATAAGAGAGCCAGTAAGATCGCATCACATCCATGTAGTCAGATGGGAGGTGATTAAACACTATAGATGCCTCAATAATAAAACAGGCGGTCGCAGTGTGCTGCATCCTTTTGTCGGGTAGATCATGAAAAGAAAAGGTGAGTCACTTGCAGATCTCCTGTTGGGTGAAACAATACCAGCATGCCTACCACCCGTAAAGGTCCTCTGTGATAAGAGGGAGAACTGGAAATGTTTCTGTTAAACTTTTACCTTGGAAGAGCAATTGGGTATAAAGCCCAGTCTGTGCTGGTAGCGGAGCATAGGGTGTGAGCCCTAACATGTTTCTGTGATGGCTCAATAAGTCTGTTCTGTCCAACTGCAGGAACATAAAATAGCCAAGTTGTAGGTAAGTATGGTATAAGAGCATCAACGTTAATCGAAATCAGAAATGATGTAGACCGCCTGAGCATATCTACCTGCAACTCCTTACCTTGTTCCTCAAAGGTACTGACTGCTATGAAGAGCAGAAGCAGCTGACAGCATGAACGCGTATGTCGATCTGTAGGCCTGGCTAGAGCAACAGCACCTCCCAACTGTAGGTTTTCCACAAGGCTCTGTCTGGGGTCCTCTCATCTTTTACACTCTACACCTCTGCTCTTAGGTCACTAGCCTCCTCCTATGGTTTCTCGTACCAACTCTTCATGGACGACACCCAAATCTTCTTCTCTTTTTCTGAACTCTCTTCTGATCTTTTATCAAAATTTTCAACTGTGTCTCTGCCATTAAATATTGGATGGCATTGCACTCTTGGATGTTAAACTCTACCAAAAGAGAGGTGCTCTTCTTCCCTGCCAGATTATCTATCTCATCTCTTCCTCTGCCTATCCAGGTCCCACATGACACTGTTCCCTACTCTTCTTCAGACAGAAAATGTTTCATCACCTATGACTCTTCTCAAACCGTCTCTACTTTCATCTCCAACATTGCAATGGAAGCTCGACACAACCTTCTAAATATTAGGAGAATCAGGAACTTTCTTCCTTGCAACACTACCAAGCATCTCTTAACCACTTCTCCCAACTGGAATACTGTGCCAGCATCCTCTTTGGTCTGCGCAACTATGCTTTCTGTCCGCTCAACAAGAACATTAGAACAGCTAATAGGACTCTCTTTCGACTTGCTCACTTCACACCTTCTTCCTCGCACCATCACCAGGCTGGATGGCTGACAATGCAAAGCAGGGCCAGATTTAAATGTCTTCTCCTGAATAACACCTCCATCTCCGTTGAGGCACCACTGTATTGGTCCTCTTCTATGCAACTCTACAAGCCTCCTCGTAATCTCCATTCTGCCTCTTCGACTAGCCTTGTTGCACCTGGCCCTCCCCGTTTTTCCTCTCAATTCTGCTCTTTTTCTCTTCTTTCTCTACTTGCATGGAATTCTCTTCCCCAAACATCCGAGAAACAGTCCACACAGATTTGTTCAAAACCGAACTACAACAAGCCTACTTGCTTGTCTCTGGGTTACCCTCTTAACCTACCTCTAATATACCTTCTAGCTGACATTTTTCACTTGCTTCTAACCTACTTCTGGCCCTCACATTCTCTCTCTCCGCTCTGGCATTTTATCCATCATGGTGACATCCCTAAGAAAGCTGGTGTACCACCTACCTGCACTTAAACATGTCAATATTGGTTTTCCCTAATTTATGTATGTCCAAGTATGTATTGTTCCTGGTGACTGTTCCATTTACTCCCCTCCACAGCCTGACCATATTGTCACTCAAACTCACCCAATTATAAGAAGCTCACAGCTTCCTATCAAATGTGATTGCTTATCTATTGTACATTCTTTTGTGATCAAACGCAAATTGTTCGTATCTGTATATATACATAAATGAATAAATAAATACACTGAAATCTATTCCTTAATGAAAATATGAAACTTGGATGTTGGAAGGATGAATTTGATTCTTTGAAAACAGTGTAAGAGTTGGGTGCTGCAGTCCCTGCTTTGCAAAATGAACAATTCCTGAACCTAAGCCTTTAAAATAATTGCTACCAATTAATGCAACCAATAGTTTTGGTATCTATGCCCAAGCTAGGAACAAGTACTGTGTCACAGGAAGCCCAACATTTTAGATCGAATCGATCCTGGAATAAGAGAACCATATGTTATGTAATTTTTTCTGATGCCAACGCTTGTAAATGGTTTCAGAGAAAAATGTGTGAATTGCTATTTCAACCTTTTTCTCGGAGACCTGCTTCACCTTTTCATTTCAGGGCTCTGTAGTTTCTGATAAACAACTATTATTGCATATGGCAGATTGTGTGAGTGAACCATTTCGAATCAAACAATACATCTTAATTCGTGTTTATACTGTGAGATATTAGGAGATCCCGTTTTGTCTAGAATAGTCAATTAATTTTAGATTGTATATTAATGCATGGATGCTGGTCTGCGATAAAAACATTAGTGAGACAACAGGAATCAGGTTGCGTGTTTCTATCTGTAAACAAGCAGCATGCATTTAATGTCTTGACTTCTTATTTGAAATAAAATAGGATTTTCAGATGTAAAACAGCCCGTTGCTCCAGAATTTGGAGTGGGTTTGTCATGGTAGGGGGTATTATTTTATTTTTATTTATTGGTTATTTATAACTCACTTAATACCCAGGGGGTTCTAAGCATGGACCAGGGGTTGAACCTGTGTTACTCCGTGTCATCTTGCTGCCAATGTGGACCGTTGCCCCTGAGCTATCCTCCCGAGATCAGGGACATTCCTGTGTAAACAAATCAAACATTAGCGATGTAAACATATTCCATAGCTAGATGTAATTACAAAGTTTGAGTTGGCCATTGGATATGTCATGATAATGAATTGCTGAAATAATGGTAAATTATCGCAACCTGAGTTAATAGTAGTAAATTATGGACAGGTAGGAGTAAAATGACACCCCCCTGGCCTGATCTTGATTACCATGTTTGCTGATGCGAGCACAGCGAGCGAGACCGTCCCACGTCAAGAACATTTTGAAAAAATGGCTTCCACAATGGGCAATTTACTGCCAAACCCACATCAACATGACCTAAAAGGTTGTGATGGTGTATCTTACAGCGGCTTGTATGTAGGATGCCATGGTTGGCCTCCAGGATGACTCAAAGCCCAATAGTACCAGCCAAACTGCCATTACTCCTCTGCTTAAATTAATGGATTTGGGCCATTATTTGCTGCATCTTCTCATTCCAGAGCAATTGTTCCCTGGCGCATGATATACCACAGGCAACTTTCGCAAAAATACTGAAATATGGTGGACCACATGCTTTCCCAATGGACCAGCACGCTGTTAATGAGAAGGAGAAGTTCTGCTTGTCTTCTCCAGCATGTTTGACTGCACCCTTGTAGCGTTCATCCCATTGTGGCAAGCTGCAAAAACTCCAGGACAACACTACAGTAATGCAAGTATAAAGACTTACAAAAATAAGAGAGAGGGATATTGCTTTTTCTGAAAAACTATTTTCATTTCCTGCACAAGACAGGGGGTACATTACATTAAAGCTGAGATAAGTTGTTCCATAATATGCAATATCGTGCAATTTACACATGCTGCTCCTAAAACCCTGGCCAGTAGACACAGGTGCTAGTGATGTCTTTTAAAACTATTTTCTTTCCTGAAATGTGGCCCATCACATCAAAGGCAATATTTTTCCAACCAAAGACACCAACCACAGGAGACATTCGAGAGGGTGCTGCACAGATACCCTTTCACTTTCCATGCTGGCCGAATATGCTTTGTAGGCGGAGGCCTGAAGATGGTTATAATGAACACATGCATTGCACGTTTGAACAATACACTTAATATGTGCACTACATGTATTCAGTATAATGGCCGGGACCATGAGCTAGGGAGAACATACTCTGATTGCAGTCATGAAACACTACAGATGTTTAATAAACTTACAAATGTGTGTGGCCTGCCAAACATTACAGAGACACGGGAGGAATAGCAGACATCCCAAACATGTTGTGATATCTGGGCTTGCAGGTCGCAGGTTCGAATCCCGGCTAGGTATCTCATCCTTTCATCCTTCTGAGATCTACAAATTAGTACCAACTTCAGTTGGGTGATATCATATATAAATGTGTTATATTTAAAACACTTAAAGTTATACTTCTGGGCACAACTGTGGAAGACATATATGCGGCAACAAGAAACAATGCAACACTTATCACCAACCTGTTAATGGCAGCAAAGATGACCCTGGCACAAGCATGGAAAACCCTGAAGGCCCAATAACACCATGTTGGTGGGTAAAAACCTGGAACGTAATGGTCATGGAGAAGGTAGGGGCCCCGAGAGACGGCAAGTACCTGAAATTTCGAACTATCTGGGACCTCTTCTTCGATCACGTCAGGGACAGAGAAGCATACTTCTTCAGGCCAAACCTGCTAAGAGCAATTCACAATTGAACACGGACAATCAAAACACAGGGGCCACGATGAGACGCAGGGGCCCCCAACTCAGCACACAATAAGCTTAACCAACGGCAGAAGAACTGATCCATGCCAATGGGGAACCGGGAGGGGGGAGAGGGACAGAGGAGGTGTTGTTCAACATTTCAAGTAAAGTTAAGTTATTACTTGAAGATAATCCAAAATTGCAATGCCAAAGGTTGATATGTGGCCTCAATAATTGACATACACTAAGATACATCACTGGCCTATATAACATTTGTGATATTGTTTTGAATGAATAAAGTTGGTTAAAAACACTTAGGCGAAAGCGCTATATAAATAACACATCGTTATTATTTAAAAGGCAATTCTGCAATGGAGCCTTTTCGAAGTAGAAGAAGGGCACGCCTTCAAATATGGATGCACAGTACTACTATAAATAGTCCTACAATAATTACATCCTTGCAACTTCAGAAGTACAGAATAGTGGAAAGCAGCTATGCAAGAATTGGCAAACGCATCACCAATCCATCGGAAAACTGCATATTGCATAGGTATGGAAACCACAAAATTGCATGCTCAGAAAAGCAACAAGCTCCGACTTATCCAGTGATGAAATCAACAAAAATGCATATGAAATGGAGTAGCATGCTACAGCCTATCAGACAGTGTTTTAGAAAAAACACCAATGCTGGGCTTTAGAAAAAGTTGACGAAAGTCCAATTGCAGTTGTTGGTTTTGTAAAGACTGGAGGGGGTGTCTGTACTTCCGCTCTCTATATAGTAGAGGAGAGGCACAGAAGAACCCAGCCAAGATTCTCTATTATTGGTAACATAGTCGAGCAATCAAGGCCTAGCTTCTCAGGAGGTGATGCAGGCTGGATCTTAAGTACAGTGTAGTCCCCGAACCCTCACAAAGGAATGTCCACACACTGTATTACTGAAAACACAGTCTTTCTATAATTAATATTCAAAGGTATGTACACGATCACAATAACGCACTTTGTACTCGGAAATCAACAATGATAAATATATACAATTCTAAAGTGGTACTACCTATGTTATCGAATCTCATTAAAGTACATCAACTGTATGGTTAAAATGTCACACAGATCAATAACGCGGAAACCAGCAATAGAGATAGGAAGGAAAGCAAGATGGTTAAACAATAGGAAGAATACGGGCCCCTACCGATAGACACAGTTCTGTGTGGAGATCCCCCCACCTGGGCAACCTGTAAGATAAAGGTATATAGCACAAGCCCAGTCCATATATTGTTCACTAGTCTTATTCCCTCCTATTAAGGTTTTACCCCCCCCAATGTACTTGGTGGAGTACAGTTCTTTGAAGACATGTCGAAGGATCCTTCTTGAGTGACTCCCTTTAAAGCAGGAGCCACGGATCGTCGAGAGGCGTCGAAGATGGTGAACTTGTCATCGACAGCGGCAATGAGAAGTTCAAGAGAGCCGAGACCCCGATGTCAATCCAGGCAGTGCTCGTCAGCGTCGTCCTGCGAGGATGAAGTGTGCGGGGCACCTCGGCGATCGATTTTTCAGGACTGCAAAGAGTTTCAGAAGATCTGTGGCCCAACAAGGGTGTCGAGTCATCGAAGTGTTTGTGGCCTTCAGGTGGCGGGAAACCCACCAGTGGATTCTCCTCAGCCGTAGGTCGTCCTCGACTTTCTCCGGCGGGACAAAGCAGTCGCCGTTGCGGACAAGGGAGTCCTTGGATTCAAATGTTCTTAGGCAAAGGTGTGGGCAGCTCCGGTCGTTGGCAGAACGGCGTCAAATTGTCCCCACGGCTGGGTAACACAACTTCGACGGGCCTCCAGCGGTTACACAAACCTCCGAACTCTGGTTGACGGCAATAGACTTCCACAGCGGCGAAGTCCGGGTGCTTTGCTTTGTTCTCCTCACCGGTCCCGTCTCGGGTCGGCAGCCTTTCGAGGGTCTGACTTCCAGGGAGCTTCGGCAAAGGTTAGCGGTGCTCGATGGTCCCTCGGAGCATGGGAAGAGGGCGCCTTACCAGGTCCTCTCTCGGATCAGTCCTTGACGAGTTCGGCAGCATTCAGATCAGGTCGCAAATGCAACAGCAAGTCTTCGTCTTCCAGCTGGGCGTCGAGGATCAGCAGTTCCAGTTACTCTTCAAGTGTAGACACAGCTTCTGAACAATTTCCAGTGGTGAGAGGTCCCCTATCTCGTCTCTCATCCACACTGCTGGGTCACTCTCAGCATCCAATCATACAGAAGGGCATTCATGCAGTCAGTCAGCCAATCAGGCACACAGTGTATTCAGGCCATCCTCCTCCCTCTCAGACACTCACAACAAGGAATGTAGATTGGGACAAGTACTCAGCCATTCTACACTACACACTGCATTGAGGCCAGTTTCGGGCAGGGCTGTCTCAGTCTTTGTCTCTCATCCCAGAAACCAGACAGCCACAACAAGAAGTGCATATTGGTCACACACTCCATTCACCCAGGTCCCACCCACAGGGCATACCCACAACATACAGTCACTGGGAAGGCTCTAGTCAGTCTGGACTGGACTTCACAACAACACCATATATGGAACTTCCACTCAACAGCCAGTCAGGGGGAAGGGACGGAGTCAGAGCTTCCCAGGACTTTGGGAAAACAAGGTAACAGGTAATAGAAAGCAAGAGGCCACAGAGGCCATTTTTTGCATCAGGAATCAGCTGATTCCAATGGCAGGGCCCGGGGATCCCAAAATGGAGGATACTCAGCGCACCTGTCAAAGTCAGCATGGAGCTGCCACCAACCCATACCCTGCTCTGCGGGCTACCCACAGGTGCCCAAAAACATTCACTAGGGGCACAGGGTTGTACCCCCACCCATGGATGCCATAAGGGTATCCCACGGGTCTGTTCACCAAACCAAAAGAGAGAGAGCTGCACCGCCAGGAGTCCCACATGAACTCCTGCGCGGAAAATACGACAGAACACACAATAAAAAGGCCGTAAAGGACAAGGATACGGAGGCCCTGTCCCTCCGATGTATTTCCTGCATCACAGTCGCCCCCC
Organism: Ambystoma mexicanum; assembly: GCF_040938575.1. Taxonomy (NCBI): domain Eukaryota; kingdom Metazoa; phylum Chordata; class Amphibia; order Caudata; family Ambystomatidae; genus Ambystoma; species Ambystoma mexicanum. The sequence continues at coordinate 872,633,661 of NC_090930.1, forward strand.
CCAGACTGAGGTGGAGGATGCCTAATCTCCCACGGGATAGACACCCTCATCCAGACGGTCAACAGATCTTCTGGAAAGGCCATCTGCATTATCGTGACTCTTCCCTGGTCTGTGCTCTATGGTGAAGTCTAGCCCTTGCAGGCTTATGGACCACCTGAGCAGTTTTGGATATTCACCCTTCATTTGCATAAGCCACTTCAGGAGCTTATGATCTGTTTGGACCTTGAAGGTAGACCCCGTAAGGTAGGGCCTAAAACGCCTAAGGCTCCAAACTATACTGAAACACTCCTTCTCAACAGTAGCCCACCTAAGTTCTCTACCCTTGAGTTGTCTACTGATGAAGATGTTAGGATGTTCCCTCCCTTTGTCATCTAACTGGGACAAGACAGCTCTAATTCCGGTGTCGCAGGCATCTGTCTGGACGATAAAGGGTCGGCTGTAGTCAGGCGCACACAACACCGGGTCCCTACACAGACTTTCTTTCAAGCCATCAAAGGCCCTCTGACAGTCTTCCGTCCAATTAGCCTTCCTAGGTTGTTTGGGGGAAGTCAGAGCTGTCAGTGGGGCAGCTATGGTTCCATAGTCTGCCATGAAATTGCGATAATACCCAGTGAGGCCCAAAAAGGCTCTCACCTGGGTTTGAGTAGTGGGAGTCTCCCAGTCCTGTACATCCTGTACCTTACTGGGGAGAGGTTGGATTTGACTCCTTCCTACTCATGACCAAGAAGGTGACTTTCCCCTGAGCTATCTGGCACTTGGTGGCCTTGATAGTGAGGGTATCCCTTTTCAAGGCCTGCAACATTTTACCCAGATGTTTCAAATGCTCTTCCCAAGTGGCACTGTAGACGGCAATGTCGTCTTAATAAGCCACACAAAAGGCTTCCAGCCCACTGAGAGCATGATTGACCAATCTCTGGAAGGTGGCAGGGGCATTCTTCAACCCAAAAGGCATGACCCTAAACTGGTAGAGTCCCTCTGGTGTTGAGAACGCCGTCTTTTCCTTGGCATGGTCCGTCAGAGCTATTTGCCAATAGCCTGAAGTGAGGTCAAAGGTGCTCACAAATTTGGCAGCACCTATGGTGTCCACGAGCTCATCAGCCCTGGGCAATGAGAGCGCTTCAGTTTTGGTGATGGCATTGACTCCTCGGTTGTCCACACAGAACCTCCAATCCTTGGTACCTGCCTGGCAACTTGCCTTGGGGACAAGGACCACGGGACTGGACCAGGGACTGGTTGAGGGTTCAATAACACCCAGATCCAATATCTTGGCAACCTCAGCCTGGATATGGTTCTTAACAGTGTCTGACATATGGTAGCTCCTGCTCTTGACAGGCACGCTGTCACCAGTGTCAATCTCGTGCTTACACTACGGTGTAAGGCCTGGCGTCAGCGAAAACAGAGAGGCATACTGCTGGAGCAAAGTCCTGCAGGCCCTCTGCTGCACTGTTGTCAAATCTGGAGAGAGATGCACTCCCTCCAGTGAGCCTTCCTGAGGGTTGCTATACAGCAAATCAGGAAGGGGCTCACTCTCATCTTCTTCTTGCTCTGAAGCCAGCAAGAGACATGAGACTTCAGCTCGCCTGTGGAAAGGCTTGAGCCTATTAACATGGAACACCTGAGGGGCTACCCCTGGGATTCCCATGTCAACCAGATAATTGACGTCGCCCATCTTGGAGATTATCCTGAAGGGTCCAGTCCATTTATCTGCCAATGCCCGAGGCTTGGTAGGCTCCATCACGAGGATCTCCTGTCCCAGAGTCCAATCCACTTGCAATGCTTTAAGGTCATGCCAGTACTTGTTCAATTCCTGGCTGGCCTTGAAATTCGCTGTTGCCTGACCCATCATCTGTGTCAACCTCCGTCTGAGGTCTAACACATAGTCCTCAACTTGCTTGGCGGGACCTGGAGGGGTGGCTTCCAAACCTTCTCCGATCAAGGCAAGGGGCCCCCTCACGGGATGTCCAAAGAGTAACTCAAAGGGGCTGAAACCAACACCCTCTTGAGGTACTTCTCTGTAAGCAAACAGCAGGCATGGCAGGAGGAGATCCCATTTCCTTCTTAGCATGCACTTGAGAGTTTTATTAAATCTCTCAACCAGACCATTGGTCTGGGGATGGTAAGAGGTGGAGAACTTATAGGTTACTCCGTACTCTTTCCACATGGTCTTCATGTAACTAGACATGAAGTTGGATCCTCTGTCAGAGACAACCTCCTTGGGGAATCCATCACGGGTGAAAATGCAGAGGAGAGCCCTGGCAACCACCTTGGCAGTTACAGTCCGAAGGGGTATAGCCTCAGGGTACCTGGTGGCATGATCTACCAAAACCAGGATGAACCGATGTCCACCTGAAGTGGGAGGGTCCAGGGGACTGACAATGTTGATGCCCACCCTCTCAAATGGTGTGCAAACCACTGGCAATGGCTGCAGTGGGGCAATGACATTGCCCCCAGTCTTGCCAGACAACTGACAAGTTGGGCAGGTCCTGCAGTGGGACTCCATTTCTACTCCCATCCGAGGCCAGTAGAAATGGGCAGAGAGCCTCTGCTTAGTCTTCTTGGTACCAAGATGACCAGATAAGGGCACCTCATGCGCCAACTGCAGTAGGAAGGGCCTGTAAACCTGGGGTACCCCCAACCTCTTGAGGGCACCAGGTTCAGGCTTGGTGGGCTCACTAACAAGGAGCTCACCCTCCCAATAAATCCGAAACATCCTAGGCACTTCTCCTTGTGCCTGGGACAGGGCCTGTTTCCTCAGACCCTCGAGAGAGTGGCACTCTCTCTGTCCTTTACAGAAGTCTGCCCGGGAGGGTCCCCCTTCAGCTAACAAGCCTTGAAGATCGGGATGATCCTCCGGATTCAGAACCTCTCCCACAGGAGAGTCTTCTGGCTCTTCTCCCACAGGAGTTGAGACAGGGTTTACCACAGGACCCAGCCCGTCCGGAGCATGGATCCCAATGGGTGCTGTAGGAACAGCAGGAAGAGAAGGAGCTCCCTCCACAGAGGTGGCCTTCTTGTTCTTCCTTCGTCTTGCCATAGGCCGCGCCTTTGGCTCGGGTACCTGACTCACAGCCAGACCCGGGGTCACCTGTCACCTAGTGACCGCAGCAGCAGTCATGGGAAGACCATCCGAGATCAATCCCAACTCTACTAGATCATTACCTAACAGAATGTTAGCAGGGACATTGTCCTGAACCAGGACACGAAGCTTTGCCGTCTTGTCTCCAATTACGAGTGTGACTAAGGCTACAGGCGATAATTCTGGGAGGCCAACCAGCTAACCTGGTGGTTCTCAGAGGAGCACCTACATAGTCCTCTGGCTTGAGCAGGGTCTTGTCCACCACTGTCATGCTTGCCCCAGTGTCTCTCAAACCAGTAGAATGCTGGCCATTCAGGAGGACACTTCTCAAAAATCTACAGGTGTTCTGTGGGATAGTCGCCAGTACTTCTGCGTACTGGTCCCAGGCCCCAAGGGACACTACGGAAATCTCTAAAGGAGCACCAAATGTGATCCCTGTAGAGGAGGGGAGGACAGTGGCCTCCACCTCAGACATGGGGTAAGGGTAGGTCAGGCTGACAGCCTGTACTCCAAGTGCCTTACCTTTAAACTTGGAGTCACCCGTCTTATGATCCAGAGCCCCACAATCCCAACAAGTGCCGGGAGTGCGGGGTACGGTACTGGAACCACTGGGAGCCTGCTTTGCAGCAGGTGGACCACTACTCTTATTCCCACCCACAGATGACTTATCCCCACTAGATTGTTGGGTCTTAGGACAGGAGGGTTTAGGTTTACTCGACTGTGACTGCTTTTGGGACTCCTCAGCTTTCTGAGAGGCCCCCTTTTCTTTGTCCTTGTGCTTCCCACTGGAGTCCTTAGGGGACACCCGGACCCACTTGTCAGCCAGCCTAGCCAGCCTAAAGGGATCCAAAATGTTCTGGTCAGCAACATACTGACGCAGCTACGGTGAACAGGCTTCAGAAAAATGCTCAAAAAACAACAGGTGGGACAATTCAACAAAAGTGTTCACCTTGTAACCATCAATCCATCCCATCATGTTCATGTGTGCAGCACTCACCCAGTCAACCCAAGACACTTTATCTCTTTTCTTAAAATCCCTGAACCTTTTAAGGTATTGGGTAGGTGTCTTGCCAAACTTGGCAATTAAAGCAGACTTCATAAACTCATACTGACCCCTGTCTTCCACTCTCAGCTTCAGAATACAGTCATACCCAGTCTGAGGTACTCTGCTTAACAAACACTTAGCCCAATCTCTTTTGTCAACATCATGAATTGAACAAGCCATTTCAGACGCTTCAATCCATTGGAGGATATCAGAACCCTCCACAAACACACCGACCAAATCTTTCATAAATTTGGTGGCTGGGGACCTGCCACTCTCAACTGGTTTAGCTGAAGTCTCCACTCTAGCTTTCTCTAGCTGGATTTTTTGGTGCTCAGTGTCCCTATCTTTGAGTATCACTTGCTGTGCCAACTCCTCTTTCTTCAGCTCAGCTTCGGTTGCCAACTTTTTGTATTGAAAGGCTAACTGTTCCCATTGTAGCTCCAATTTTTAAAAGTTCAATCTTCAGGGCTTCCCCCTGAAGAGCAGTGTTGGGGTTCGGAACAGAGGCAGCAGGAATGGTGGCATTCCCAGAAACAGATTCAGTAGAACCCCCAGGGGCAGAGTCCTCATTGGTTGCATTCCCCCCTCATCAAGAGTTTCACCATCAGTCTGGTAGTCCACCAGGGCAGCTATCAGCTCAGCCCTAGACTTATCCACAAAGTCTAACTCCCTGGCTTCACAAGCACTCTTGGGAGCCTCTAAGCTCACCCTAGTCAATTTACCATTTGCAATAGAATCCATTGCTTGTAATGCAGTTATTTTGTAAACAACCAAACCTTAATTTAATAAAGTGCACGGTTATACACTGATTCTTAAAACCATAAGCATCCCACTGCTGCCACCAGTGTAAAGACTGGAGGGGAGTGTCTGTACTTCCGCTCTCTATATGGTAGAGGAGAGGCACAGAGGACCCCAGCCAAGATTCTCTATTATTGGTAACGTAGTCGAGCAATCAAGGCCTAGCTTCTCAGGAGGTGATGCAGGCTGGTTCTTAAGTACAGTGTAGTCCCCGAACTCCCACAAAGGAATGTCCACACACTGTATTACTGAAAACACAGTCTTTATATAATTAATATTGAAAGGTATGTACACGATCACAAAAATGCACTTGTACTCGGAAATCAACAATGATAAACATATACAATTCTAAAGTGGTACCACCAATGTTATCGAATCTCATTAAAGTGCATCAACTGTACGGTTAAAATGTCACACAGATCAATAACACGGAAACCAGCAATAGAGATATGAAGGAAAGCAAGATGGTTGAAACAATAGGCAGAATACTGGCCCCTACCGATAGACACAGTTCTGTGTGGAGATCCCCCCACCTGGGCAACCTGTAAAATAAAGATATATAGCACAAGCCCAGTCCATATATTGTTCACTAGTCTTATTTCCTCCTATTAAGGTTTTACCCCCCCAATGTACCTGGTGGAGTAGAGTTCTTTGAAGACACGTCGAAGGATCCTTCTTGAGTGACTCCCTTTAAAGCAGGAGCCACGGATCGTCGAGAGGCGTCGAAGATGGTGAACTTGTCGTCGACGGCGGCGACGAGAAGTTCAAGGGTGCCGAGACCCCAATGTCGATCCAGCGACGTCCTGCGGGGATGAAGTGTGCGGGGCACCGCGATGGATTGTTCAAGACCGCAAAGAGTTTCAGAAGATCTGTGGCCCAAGAAGGGCGTCGAGTCGTCGAAGTTTTTGTGTCCTTCAGGTGGCGGGAAACCCACTGGCGGATTCTCCTCGGCGCGTAGGTTGTCCTTTCTCGAGTCCTTGGATTCAAATGTTCTTAGGCAAAGGAGTGGGCAGCTCCGGTTGTCGGCGGCACAGCATCAAGTGGTCCCCATGGCTGGGCAACAAAACTTCGATGGGCCTCCAGTGGTTACACAAACCTGCAAACCCTGGTCGACGGCAATAGACTTCGACAGCGGCGAATTCCGGGTGCTTTGCTTTGTTCTCCTCAGCGGTCCCATCTAGGGTCGGCAGCCTTTCGAGGGTCTGACTTCCAGGGAGCTTTAGCGAAGGTTAGCAGTGCTCGATGGTCCCTCAGAGCACGGGAAAAGAGTGCCTTACCAGGTCCTCTCTCGGATCAGTCCTTGACGAGTTCGGCAGCTTTCAGAACAGGTCAAAGCAAATGCAACAGCAAGTCTTCGTCTTCCAGCTGGGCGTCGTGGATCAGCAGTTTCAGTTACTCTTCAGTTTCTGAACAATTTCCAGTGGTGAGAGGTCCCCAGATATACTATTTTGTCTCTCATCCACACTGCTGGGTCACTCTCAGCAGCCAATCATACAGAAGGCATTCATGCAGTCAGTCAGCCAATCAGGCACACAGTGCATTCAGGCCATCCTCCTCCCTCTCAGACACTCACAACAAGGAATGTGGATTGGGACAAGTACTCAGCCATTCAACACTACACACTGCATTCAGGCCAGTTTCGGCAGGGCTGTCTCAGTCTTTGTCTCTCATCCCAGAAACCAGACAGCCACAACAAGAAGTGCATATTGGTCACACACTCCATTCACCCAGGTCCCACCCACAGGGCATACCCACAACATACAGTCGCTGGGAAGGCTCCAGTCAGTCTGGACTGGACTTCACAACAACACCATATATGGAACTTCCACCCAACAGCCAGTCAGGGGGAAGGGACAGAGTCAGATCTTCCCAGGACTTTGGGAAAACAAGGTAACAGGTAATAGAAAGCAAGAGCAAGAGGCCACAGGGGCCATCTTGTTTTCCATCAGGAATCAACTGATTCCAATGGCAGGGCCTGGGGATCCCAAAATGGAGGATACTCAGCGCACCTGTCAAAGTCAGCATGGAGCTGCCACCAGCCCATACCATGCTCTGCGGGCCACCCACAGGTGCCCAAAAACACACACTAGGGGCATAGGGTTGTACCCCCACCCATGGGTGCCGTAAGGGTATCCCACGGGTCTCTTCACCAAACCAAAAGAGAGAGAGCTGCACCGCCAGGAGTCCCACATGAACTCCTGTGCGGAAAATACGACAGAACACACGATAAAAAGGCAGTAAAGGACAAGGATACGGAGGCCCTGTCCCTCCAATGTATTTCCAGCATCACAGGTTTCATCATGATCAAACCTGGGCATCAGTTTCGGTGCAGAAGAATTTTTGCTTTGAAGGTTGCACGGCCAATAAAATGTAATTTTGTTGTTTAGAAGTGTTGAGGTGGAGTTATAGGTACACGTTGAACTCACCTACAGTGACCTTAGTTCTCAGTTACATCAGAATGCTATGTGTTATGCCAGGTCCTGTCGAGTATATATTTCAATAATTTCTTCCATGGTGCAATATTTCCTTTATTAAGACTTAATATTGATATTATCCTATAACCAACTCCTCGTTCATCTATATATTACAATACTTAAATTACTATTGCGTCGGTATTCATGCAATAAACATTTTAATCATTATCGGACTACCTTATGCCGGTTCTTAATATTCTGCACTTGTTTTCACACAGCTACTTCAAATTTTATATATGTATTGCCTCCCTACCAATTGCAAATGATGCTGCCTTACAAAATGCTAGCATTACATCTCTGCCAATTGTTAGCAATGCCTCCCTACCAACTGCAAGTTATTAATCATTAACAGATGTTAGCATTATATCTCTGCCAATTGTTAGTAATGCCTCCCTTACAACTGCAAGTTATGCTGTGTTACCGAATGTTGGTAACTGGAGGGATAGCCCAACTACGGCAGAACAAAGGGCTAGATAAACTAGATCAACAGTAGGGGGTTGTTCTGTCATGTAACATTTTTGGGAGGCCTATTATATGACTTAAATAGGCCTGGGTTATTTTTTATTATGTCAGAAAAAGTACACAAACACTGTAAATGTGAGAATGTACCAGAGGAGGTTTCAGACACAAATCAATAGTAATTTTACAGCTTTTATAATTTATTTTGCTGCTGGTTGCAATTGGACATACTGCATCAATTAAAAAGTAAGAAAAAGAAGCAAAAAAATTAACATTTGTTGAAAGAATACATTCTCAGGATGCACAAAAATTTCATTTAAAAAAATGCAGAGTTTTTTTCAAAACAAAGGAAAATAACTATTAATCTTAATTTTTCCTTAAGCATCTGTTTATGACAAGCTGGATTTTCAAGACATGCCAAAGTAGTGTTTAAGAAGAAACACTGTGAAACCACCACCTTAGTGACAAGTGATTAGCATGTAATTTATACATGACATCCAAGACACAAGCACTTAGTAAGAGAGTTCTTGGGTAGGTGTAGCCAGGCTGGAGGGTGACCTAACAAGTGGTCGACGTCTAGATATTGATCTACAAAGAAGTAGGGACCAGGAGGAATTTAGTGGTGCTGGTCGATGAGACGTTTCGGCTAGATGCCTTCATCTTGGGCCTGGGGTAGGTCTCCCTAAAAGGAGAAACAGGGGATCTCTGTTAGTGTCTGAATAGCGAGGTATAAAGGTGTGTGTATTTAAAATAATCCCTGATTGTGGTACACCACTGAAAAGTAAGAAACAAGAGGTACACGGGTCTGACCTTGGGGGTTGTAGGATTCCCTTGGTCTGGGACAGTTGTGGCTTGCTATGATGCAGAATGGTTTTCTTTTTTTCTGTAGGTGACTGCAAAGATTAGGGAACATAATGTTCTCAGTTAGAAAGCTATTAATACCAAATAAAAAATATAATTAAGAACAGCATAGTAGTAGGCTAAAAATAGGCAGAAAACTTTTTGGGCGCTCACCTTTATGTGTTGTAGCTGAGCGGTAGAGCACCGGAAGAGACGTAGTTCCAGTGAGATGGCTGCTCACTGGCACATGGAACTGCACGTAATGTGGGCTTAATGGGTCTTATTTTCCATAATTGCCTGAGGGGAACGAGATGCGAACCCTTCGTTAACACTAGTAGTAGTAATAAAATCATCTGAACATACTGGTCCAAGGCGAATGTTTACCTTGAAAGTGACGAAAACGGGGCTCACTGCATGCTGGCGAGTATCTGTGTTCGAGGCTGCGGCTGAAGCACTCTGTCGAGGCTTGAAAATAATGATGCCGCGATATACTCGGATGTCCAGACTACGCATGCGTGCCGGGAGTAGTGTTCGGATTGTTATTTTTATTTTTGACGGGTGCGCATGCGTGGGCCCGGTTGACTGTAGTGTTAATGTGTGAAAGTAGTACCGAAAGGCACTATTCTCGTGTTCATAGCCGTGCTCTATGACCAGTAAGGTATCTCACGATTCATTTTTAGTATTTTTAGTATTTATAATAAGCCTCAAGCCTATGTGGGCTGGGTGTCGGTCTGATGCGAATGAATAGTTGCAGTTGGGCGCAATCTATATAAAGAAAGAAAGATAAGTAGTGACTGAATAAAAATGTAAACAAACTACAGGGTGGCCCAATATTGTGGATTGGGGGATTTCATGGAAGAAATAGGGCGCCTAAGAGAAACTGTGTGGGTCGCAACTATTGTTATCCGTTGGGTGAGGCCCTGAATTGTGGGGTCTCAAGAGGGCATGAGAGTCCTGAATACGGAGAAAATAATAATTTGGCAGGAGAAAGCAACTAGAGTAAAGGATTTTTTATCTGCTGAACTGCGAGGGGTCTATCTCGTTAAGCCCAGTAGTTGTGCTTTTCAGCTTGAAAATCCACCATGCTTCTTTATAGTTAAGTGAATTGGTGGTATTGCTCGTATTGGGTACTGCATCTGCTATCCACCATAGGATATCGTCAGGACCGTGATGGTTTTCAATGAAATGTTGAACCATTGGTGCAGCGGCAGATTTGCATCGGATCCGGGATCTATGTTCTCCTATCCTTTTGTTGATCTGTCTGGTTGTTTTTCCAACATACCGCAAGCCGCAAGGACATTCAATAATGTAGATTACATTAGCCGTTTTACAGTTGGTGAATTGCCTAAGTTCCCAGTCTTTTTCACCAATTTTAAAAGACGACATTTTTCTGGTAAAGCGACAGATTGTGCAGTTGCCACAGGGGTGGTGTCCTCTTATTTCCCGCATGTTCCAAAGTGAAGATCTTTGTGTTTTCTTCTCCAATCTTGCATGTGTTAGTATGTCTTTCAGGTTTTTAGAGCGTTTTAGCGCCATTCTAGGTGTTTTCTCTTCTGGCAGGCTTAGTTGAACCAGGGGCCAGAATTTCTTCAGAAGTCCTTTAAGTTTGGTTGTGTCAGGGCCAAAGGTGGAGACAAAAGTGATGATATCCTCTTGGTCCGGGTTTCTTGTTTTGGGTGTTAGTAAACTTTCCCTGGGGGTATATTTGGCTCTTTTTGTCGACCGGCTGACAAGTTTTTTCGGATATCCTCTGTCTAGTAGTTTGCTTTTTAGTTGTTTTGCATGTTCTTGAAATGAATTCATTTCAGTGCAATTACGTCTTAGTCTTAAGAATTGGCCATATGGGAGATTATCCCTTAGGTTTTTAGGATGATGACTTTTGTAATGGAGTAAAGTATTCCTCTCAGTTTCCTTTTTGAAGAGGTCACATTGCAGTACACCATTCTTAACTAGGATAGTTAAGTCCAAGAAGTTAATGGCACTTCTACTTTTTTGCATAGTGAATGAGATCTCCTGTGTCTGAATATGAATCCACTTTTAATCCACTTTTTGTCAGCCGGTCGACAAAAAGAGCCAAATATACCCCCAGGGAAAGTTTACTAACACCCAAAACAAGAAACCCGGACCAAGAGGATATCATCACTTTTGTCTCCACCTTTGGCCCTGACACAACCAAACTTAAAGGACTTCTGAAGAAATTCTGGCCCCTGGTTCAACTAAGCCTGCCAGAAGAGAAAACACCTAGAATGGCGCTAAAACGCTCTAAAAACCTGAAAGACATACTAACACATGCAAGATTGGTGAAGAAAACACAAAGATCTTCACTTTGGAACATGTGGGTAATAAGAGGACACCACCCCTGTGGCAACTGCACAATCTGTCGCTTTACCAGAAAAATGTCGTCTTTTAAAATTGGTGAAAAAGACTGGGAACTTAGGCAATTCACCAACTGTAAAACGGCTAATGTAATCTACATTTTTGAATGTCCTTGCGGCTTGCGGTATGTTGGAAAAACAACCAGACAGATCAACAAAAGGATAGGAGAACATAAATCCCGGATCCGATGCAAATCTGCCGCTGCACCAATGGTTCAACATTTCATTGAAAACCATCACGGTCCTGACGATATCCTATGGTGGATAGCAGATGCAGTACCCAATACGAGCAATACCACCAAGTCACTTAACTATAAAGAAGCATGGTGGATTTTCAAGCTGAAAAACACAACTACTGGGCTTAACGAGATAGACCCATCGCAGTTCAGCAGATAAAAAATCCTTTACTCTAGTTGCTTTCTCCTGCCAAATTATTATTTTCTCCCTATTCAGGACTCTCATGCCCTCTTGAGACCCCACAATTCAGGGCCTCACCCAACGGATAACAATAGTTGCGACCCACACAGTTTCTCTTAGGCGCCCTATTTCTTCCATGAAATCCCCCAATCCACAATATTGGGCCACCCTGTAGTTTGTTTACATTTTTATTCAGTCACTACTTATCTTTCTTTCTTTATATAGATTGTGCCCAACTGCAACTATTCATTCGCATCAGACCGACACCCAGCCCACATAGGCTTGAGGCTTATTATAAATACTAAAAATACTAAAAATGAATCGTGAGATACCTTACTGGTCATAGAGCACGGCTATGAACACGAGAATAGTGCCTTTCGGTACTACTTTCACACATTAACACTACAGTCAACCGGGCCCACGTATGCGCACCCTTCAAAAATAAAAATAACAATCCGAACACTACTCCCGGCACGCATGCGTAGTCTGGACATCTGAGTATATTGCGGCATCATTATTTTCAAGCCTCGACAGAGTGCTTCAGCCGCAGCCTCGAACACAGATACTCGCCAGCATGCAGTGAGCCCCGTTTTCGTCACTTTCAAGGTAAACATTCGCCTTGGACAGTATGTTCAGATGATTTTATTACTACTACTAGTGTTAACGAAGGGTTCGCATCTCGTTCCCCTCAGGCAATTATGGAAAATAAGACCCATTAGGCCCACATTACGTGCAGTTCCATGTGCCAGTGAGCAGCCATCTCACTGGAACTACGTCTCTTCCAGTGCTCTACCGCTCAGCTACAACACATAAAGGTGAGCGCCCAAAAAGTTTTCTGCCTATTTTTAGCCTACTACTATGCTGTTCTTAATTATATTTTTTATTTGGTATTAATAGCTTTCTAACTGAGAACATTATGTTCCCTAATCTTTGCAGTCACCTACAGAAAAAAAGAAAACCATTCTGCATCATAGCAAGCCACAACTGTCCCAGACCAAGGGAATCCTACAACCCCCAAGGTCAGACCCGTGTACCTCTTGTTTCTTACTTTTCAGTGGTGTACCACAATCAGGGAATTATTATGTCTTATTTTAAATACACACACCTTTATACCTCGCTATTCAGACACTAACAGAGATCCCCTGTTTCTCCTTTTAGGGAGACCTACCCCAGGCCCAAGATGAAGGCATCTAGCCGAAACATCTCATCGACCAGCACCACTAAATTCCTCCTGGTCCCTACTTCTTTGTAGATCAATATCTAGACGTCGACCACTTGTTAGGTCACCCTCCAGCCTGGCTACACCTACCCAAGAACTCTCTTACTAAGTGCTTGTGTCTTGGATGTCATGTATAAATTACATGCTAATCACTTGTCACTAAGGTGGTGGTTTCACAGTGTTTCTTCTTAAACACTACTTTGGCATGTCTTGAAAATCCAGCTTGTCATAAACAGATGCTTAAGGAAAAATTAAGATTAATAATTATTTTCCTTTGTTTTGAAAAAACTCTGTATTTTTTTAAATGAAATTTTTGTGCATCCTGAGAATGTATTCTTTCAACAAATGTTAATTTTTTTGCTTGTTTTTCTTACTTTTTAATTGATGCAGTATGTCCAATTGCATCCAGCAGCAAAATAAATTATAAAAGCTGTAAAATTACTATTGATTTGTGTCTGAAACTTCCTCTGGTACATTCTCACATTTACAGTGTTTGTGTACTTTTTCTGACATAATAAAAAATAACCCAGGCCTATTTAAGTTATATAATAGGCCTCCCAAAAATGTTACATGACAGAACAACCCCCTACTGTTGATCTAGTGTTACCGAATGTTAGCATTAGATCTCTGCCAATTGTTAGTAATGCCTCCCTACCAACTGCAAGTTATGCCTCATTACCAAATGGTAGCATTAAACGCTGTCACTTGTTAGCAATGACTCCCTACCAACTGCAAGTTATGCCTCATTACCAAATGTTAGCATTAAACCAATTGTTAGCAATGCCTCCCTACCGATTGCAAGTCATGCCTCATTACCAAATATTAGCATGAAATCTCTGCCAATTGTTAGCAATGCCTCACCACCAATTGCAAGCTACTTCTCCCTGCCAAATGGTATCAATTGCCCATTACCAAGCGTTAGCAGGACACCTAGGCTACATATTGGCAATTTTCCTGTGCCAGCTATCGACACCCAAATCACACACCCCCATTAGAATCACAACTCCCCACACCTCACAGAGTCCACCTTTGGCTACACCCATATCCACAGCCTAGTCATAATAAATGTCAGCTCACTGACTCCACATGCATCAGATATCCATGACCTCTCAACCAAGAACAACCTTGATGCCCTAGCCATTACCAAAATCTGGTTGCACACCACCTCCGGACCCTTGCTATCCCTCATCCTCCCACCAGTCTACACCATCTACAGAAGTGACAGACTTAATTCAAGAGGAGGTGGAGTGGCGGTTATGACAAATGACCACCTGTCCATCCGACAGATACCCTCTGCCCTGAATAACAACTGTGACATCCACTCTCTCAAATGGACCATCTCCCCCTCTAAAACAATCACCTTCCACCTCATCTATCGCCCTCCATGTCCCACTCTCACATTAGAAGATGACCTAATCCTCTTACTAAACAGCAACATGGGCCTTAACAACCCCACGGACTGCCCAGATACCTCACAGGTCTCTGCCCTCATCCCTCTAGGTTTTGACCAACGCCTCAGTGACCCCACTCACAACAAACGCTGAGCGCTAGATTGGCTGGCCAACCTCAATTGTCACACCTCCATCAAATTCAATTCACCATGCCGATGGTCAGAGCATACTGTGATCACCTTTTCACTCCCAACTAACCCTCCACCTAAACCCTCCTCTAACCTCCCATCCACTCTTGCCCAATGTTCTCGCAAACTCACTAAGGAGAATCTCTCCCCCTTCCTCAATGTCCTCAATCCCCACCTCCTGGAGACCTCTAACCCAGAAACCCTACTCTGCAGCATTATTCCTTCACTGTCACTAATGCCATCAATACCATTGCCCCACTTGTGGCCAGGAAAGCCAAGACAGCTATCCATACTAACGCTTAGTACACACCAGAGCTCTCATCCCTCAGAGCCCAAAAGAGACTTTCTGAGTCTGATTGGGGCAAAAACCCATCTGAAACCATCAAGCAAGCCTTCCATACCCTCTCCAACAATTATTTTAAAAAAGCCATTCTACATGCCAAGGCCTCCTCCTTCAATACAAGAATCCCCAATGCCAACTCTGACTTGAAGGAACTTTTTGCCATTCTCAAAGAACTAGAGATACCGGCCCCCCAGTTTCCTCGGCCCTCAAGGATGCTACCTGGTGTAACTCAGTCCAGAACACCCTTCTATCCAAAATTGACACACTGAAGCAGAAAATGAGTGCTAAAAAAGCCCGCCTCTTGCAATAGCCCCCACCCACATTCTCACCCATGGCAAACAGCAGACATCCCATTGTTCAGCTTCAACAAATTCTCTACACAAGATACCCTTCACATCCTACAAAGTCTCAAGCCATCCAAATGCAGAGGGTACATATGCCCAGCACCATTGATCAAAGACTGCGCCACTCATCTAGCCCCGTGAATCACAGCCTTTATCAATGCGTCCTCCAGAACTAGTGTAGTGCCCCCCCTCAAGAAAGCCTGGCTCCTTCCATTATTAAAAAATCCCAACCTCGACCCCTCAATAGCAACAAACTACTGTCCTATCACCACAGTCCCATTCCTCCTGAAACCTTTTGACATAGCAGCCTACTTACAAATGCATCACCTAGAAACCAACCTAATCCTTGGCACCCGACAATCAGGCTCCCATCCTGGCCATGGAACCAAGTCTGCCCTCCTGGACCTCAAAATAGAGCTAGACGCTTTCAGGGACAATTGCAAACTAGCCCTGCTCTTCCTCCTCGACTTGTCCACAGCTTTTGATCTAGTCGACCACAACATTCTTTGTTGCCACCTCACCTCCTCAGCTGCCTTCTCCCAGGAAGCGTCCTCTTGTGTGACTTCCTTCCATTAAGGGAGATTGATGAAAGTCTTTGCCGACAATGCCTGCGCCTCATCCTCCCCCATCATCTGTAGAGTTCTGCAAGGCTCTGGCGTCTCTCCCACACCCTATAACATATTTACTAAGCCTCTCTTCGACCACCTTGAATCGCTCGGCATAACTTACACTTACTATGCTGATGACACACAGATTCTCCTCCTACTCACAGACTCTTACCTCAAAGACTCCACCACCCTCAGCTCCACTTACACCAGCATCCCATCTTGGATGGCAATCCATGGCCTCTGCCTCAACGATGAGAAACCAAACTTCTCATTGTTGGTCCGGCAGCTGCATTAAAAACACTAGATCTCCTATATTCCAACTTCAACATCGATGGAGCTGTCATCCCTGTCTCCTCTTCAGCAACTGAACAGCAGATGGGATCCAACCCTGTTAATACTTGTTAAATTTCTGGGATTCAACCCTGTTAATACTTGTTAATTTGTTTTTGGGATCTAACCCAGTTACTTTTTGCATCAGGTATATTTTGACTGAGAACTGGAGTGCGACCTCGCCATCCTCTTTTTTTTCTTACAATGGTATGGGAGTCCTTGGCTCCAGAGGCAGCAGCACCAGGGTTACTGTGCCCCACTCTAGAGAGCCATATTGATGATGTTCTCCTCTCCCCCAAATTTGGGAAAGACTTGTGCATTAGGAGGGGTGTTGGTTCCTGGTCACCTGATTTGGTAATATGTTAACACTACAGCTACCAAAACCCCTAGAGACTGCAAGAGCAACTAATTGGTAACACCTGAATATAGGTACAGCCTCCCTGATGATTGTTTGTGACAAGAAAGCGCTAGGAGGAGAAGAACAACAGAGCAACTGAACAGCAGATGGGATCCAACCCTCTTAATGCTGGTTACATTTTTGGGATTCAACCCTGTTAATACTTGTTCATTTGTTTTTGGGATCTAACCCAGTTACTTTTTGCATCAGGTATATTTTGACGGGGAACTGGAGTGCGCGCCTCGCCAATCTCTTTTTTTCTTACATTGCATGGAATATTATGATCGGCCTGGACCTGCCACAATTGCCTCCTAAGGACACAATTAAAAGCTGTGTGTAGATCTATGAATACTGCATATATCTTACCTCTTTTGAGTGCTGTAAATATTTTCAATATCATTTTGAGTTGCAAGCTCCGGTTGAGGGTACTAACGCCTTGGCGGAAGCCCAACTGGTGATGGTTTATCATACAAGCAGTCTCAACCCAGTCATGGAGGCACCCATGGATGACTTTGGCATAGATTCTACCTGGTGCATCTAATAGAGATAGTTCCCTGGGATTCCCCTCCTGCCATTTTCATAGATGGGAACTATTTCCTCCTTACACCAGGATTTAGGAACTGTTCCCTGGTGTATGACAGCAATAAAAACACGACATAGAACTGGCTGCCAAATTGGCATTTCATCTTTGAATAAGTCCATCAGAATGTTATCGGGGGTCAGGGGCTTTCCCACTCCCCAGGCCAAGTATTGCCTCCTCTTCCTCCTTGATGGTAACATTTAGGCACTCTTCCTCCAGAGTTGGCCTCCAGCTTGTATTGGCATCTTTGTGGTGGAGTACAGATGGATCTTTATGCAGCACACTAAAATAATGTCTCCAAAGGTCGGGTACTATACTGAACTGCAGATCACCAGATTGGTTTAACTTTTTACTAAACACTAACTTCCAAAATAGGCATGTGTCACTGTTCTTACAAGCATATAACAAGGTATGCCATTTATCCCTACGGAAGGAGTCCTTTTTGCTTTAGTGGTGTATTTGTAAGTGGCACAGATATTGCAGAGTCATGGGGCCTCATTCCGACCCAGGCGGTAAGGGGTTTACGGCAGCGTAAACAGCGCCGACCCTTACCGCCTGATTCCGAGGTCCCTTAGCGCCATGGAGGATTTAACACCTGCTTTTAGCAGGTGTTAAAATCCATGGCGCTAAGGGACCTTGTTGTTAATTACGCCACCGTAATTTACGGTGGCGTAATTAACGCCTTCCCCACTCCCATTATGCCCTATGGGGCAAAAATGGGAATGGGGAAGGGTAAATGGGGATTGGGGACTTACCGCCCCGCCAACCTCGGAATGGGGCGGTAAGTCCGCCAACCACCATGGCGTAAACATAGTTTACGCCATGGTGGTAAAGGTACGACCCAGGCGGTAACTTACTGCCTGGGTCGGAATGAGGCCCATGGTTTATCTATCGATGGCCCCTCCTTCAGGCATAATACAATCACTTCATTAGCAATCCTGCAATCTTCGTAGAACCACCCCCGTTTTTTCAACATACCATGCTTAACCTTTTAAGCTTCTTTGGTGAAGAAATGGGAAAAGTGATTGGGCCAGAGCTTGGAATCCCCCACTCTTGCTCATCCCATAGATCATGAAGCTCCCTCAGGGGTTTGTGCTATATATTCAAATCACCCATGACCAGAATGAATGGGAGATCTTTGCTTGGTACTTCCCAACTCAACCTAAGATCTTGCATTTGATGCAGGCTGTTTGAAGTTGCCTCCCCATTAGGGTGGTTATATATATTAAATATCAAGGATTTTTGGCCCACTTGGGCATTTGTTACAAGGTGTTGGAGGCCACGTGTGCCAGTAGGGTTAAAATCAATGGTTTAAATTAGGGCCCACCCAGGTCAAATGTCTTCAACTTGGTCATACTCGGGGGCCTTTTATTGCTGATTTTACATGGGGGGAATAACTCTGTAGTGCTATTGGTCCAATCACCCAAGTCTCTTGGATACAGATTAAATCAAAACCCTGGATACATTCTTCCAATCAACCTCCTCCAGGAGTTTCTCAATGGTGCTATGTTCCATACTCAGATAGCAGTGGAGAGGTCCTAATCACTCTATGTGGGGTTAGTCAATCTACACCCTCCAGTCCATGGCCAATGATAAGTTGATGATGTGCAGGCATGGCAGGCTACAGTCTCCCCCCAAGTACACTCCTATGAGGATGAGATGATCTCAATGTTAGCTTGGATCCTTTGGGGGTATAGGTTAGTAATTCTATAAATAGAAGGCCTTCAACCTTAGTTTATTTGTCAAAGTCACCTAGATAAAATCTTTGGGCCCGCTGGACATCTGCCCTTGATCGCACTGAATGATGTCACCTCTTATAACAGATGTGCACCCCCCAAACATGCCAAATCCATTGAGTGACTTTATTTGTTAGTGCTCCTTTTTTTCGAATTGGCATGATGATAATCTAGGTACATTTACACACATGAGCAATGCTCCCCCATTGACCATTTGTTGCTATTCAAAGGAGCAACATCCCCATTGGACCTATAGAGTGCTTGGTTATTTGGCCAATTCCCATTTGGTCTACTATTACTGGGTAACCTCCCTGGTGGATTTGCTCCAGCACAATGATCTATCGCCTTAGCAATAACTTACGTTGTACCTTCCTGGCTTCTGTGCAATTGTACCTAATTTGGTATTGGTGCTGATTTACTCATTGAAGCACTACCCACTCTTCCAGAGTCCCTTTGAGTCCCGGTTCTTCCTTTGATAGCACCTGGTATTTGATTTGGGCCTGTATGCAGTAGCACCCTAGATGCAATGTTACAGATACTACAAGCATTAGAATTGGAATTAACAGTGTTTGAGACGCCTAACTTTTCTGCAATCAATATCATAGTTTCCTTCAACTTCTTAAGTTCAGCCATTTTCAGATGTTGGTCATCCCGTTATGTTATCTACCACCACAATTTAGAGAGGGATATGTATTAACAGGCCGATTCATGGAATAATTAGCGCGGCGCAAGTGGCCAAAAACGTGCGATTCGCAGTGGAATAGCGGAAATCGCAGTGCAAGTGCGAAAATCGCACGAAAAGCAGCCCACATCGATTCATGGAAGGCCGTGCGCGAGAAAACCATCGGATGTGCGCTAAAAAAGTGCGCGGCGCACGTTGGCGCACAGGCCATCTAACGGCGTGTGCCAGGTCACAGCGAAAATCGCACAGGCCACAGCGAAAATCGCACATAGCGCGGCACACACAACAAAAGTAGGCGGAACACGGGGCGTAACACTCGGAATGGGGAACAACTTGCCAAAATGTGGGCGTCACGGGGGAAGTACAGGGTGCAAGTGCGCGGAACGCCCACACGCTCGCCTACAACACGTATTCATGGAATCGAATAGGGCAAAAAAGCGCACGGTCAAACCAGCGCGCAGGCACAAACACGACCGCCACAAGAAAGCAGGCGGAAGCGTCTCTGCGCCTGTAATAAATTCGCGCCAAAAGGTGCGCCAACAAATAGCACCTATATACAGCCATGATGAATGTCCTGTACTGTGGCCCTCCAGGACAAATGACGTGCAAAGGGGTACCCACAAACACGGACACCCGCTGACTGAAAAATAACGTGTGCGTGTATTCCGGGGTGCGCGGGAACTTTCACACGCGATTTGGCTGGGTACGTGGATCTCAGGGGTGCGCGGGAAGTCTCACACACGATTTGGCAGGGTACATGGATTTCAGGGGTGCGCGGGAAGTTCCACACGCGATTTGGCCGGGTACGTGCGCGGGAATTTCCACACACGACTTGGCTGGGTACGTGGATCTCAGGGGTGCGCGGGAAGTCTCACACGCGATTTGGCAGGGTACGTGGATTTCAGGGGTCCGCGGGAAGTTCCACACGCGATTTGGCCGGCTACGTGCGCGGGAATTTCCACACGCGGCTTGGCTGGGTACGTGGATCTCAGGGGTGCGTGGGAACTCTCACACGCGATTTGGCAGGGAACGTGGATTTCAGGGGTGCGCGGGATGTTCCACACGCGATTTGGCCGGGTACGTGCGCGGGAATTTCCACACGCGACTTGGCTGAGTACGTTGATCTCAGGGGTGGGTGGGAAGTCCCACACGCGATTTGGCAGGGTACGTAGATTTCAGGGGTGTGCGGGAAGTTCCACAAGCGATTTGGCCGGGTACGTGCGCAGGAATTTCCACACGCGACTTGGCTGGGTACGTGGATCTCAGGGGTGCGCGGGAAGTCCCACACGCGATTTGGCAGGGTATGTGGATTTCAGGGGTGCGCGGAAACTTCCACACGCGATTTGGCCGGGTACATGCGCGGGAATTTCCACACGTGACTTGGCTGGGTATGTGGATCTCAGGGGTGCGCGGGAAGTCCCACACGCGATTTGGCAGGGTACGTGGACTTCAGGGGTGCGCGGGAAGTTCCACACGCGATTTGGCCGGGTACGTGCGCGTGAATTTCTACACGCGATTTGGCTGGGTACGTGTATTTCAGGGGTACGCGGGAAATTCTACACGCGATTTGGCTGTGTGCTCCCAGGTATTCCCTGTACACCCTCCACGGCCCCTGCAGGCAGCCGACACCACAGGGGACTACCCTGCACACCTGCTCATGTCACCCAGCATCCCCACCCCCCAGCATCCAGGGGCACCCTCCACCAGGCCCCCACTCATGGCCCCTATCACCCCCACCCCACAGCAGTGCAGCGGCAGCACCACCAGGCCCCCACTCATGTCCCCCTGCATCCCCACCCCCCAGCATCCAGGGGCACCCTCCACCAGGCCCCCATTCATGTCCCCCTGCACCCCCACCCCCCAGCATCCAGGGGCACCCTCCACCAGGCCCCCACTCATGTCTCCCACCCACCCCCACCCCCCAGCAGTGTGGGGCACCCTCCACCAGGCCCCCACCCATGTCTCCCACCACCCCCATCCCCCAGCCACCATGGGCATCCCCCACCAGGCCCCCACTCATGTCTCCCTCCACCCCCACCCCCCCAGCAGTGTGGGGCACCCTCCACCAGGCCCCCACTCATGTCCAACTCATGTCTCCCACCACCCCCACCCCCCAGCAGTGCAGGGGCACCCTCCACCAGGCCCCCACTCATGTCCCCCTGCATCCCCACCCCCCAGCATCCAGGGGCACCCTCCACCAGGCCCCCACTCATGGCCCCTATCACCCCCACCCCCCAGCATCCAGGGGCACCCTCCACCGGGCCCCCACTCATGGCCCCTATCACCCCCACCCCCAGCAGTGCAGGGGCAGCACCACCAGGCCCCCACTCATGTCCAACTCATGTCTCCCACCACCCCCACCCCCCAGCAGTGTGGGGCACCCTCCACCAGGCCCCCACCCATGTCTCCCACCACCCCCACACCCCAGCCACCATGAGCATCCCCCACCAGGCCCCCACTCATGTCTCCCACCACCCCCACCCCCCCAGCAGTGTGGGGCACCCTCCACCAGGCCCCCACCCATGTCTCCCACCACCCCCACCCCCCAGCCACCATGGGCAGCCCCCACCAGGCCCCGACTCATGTCTCCCACCCACCCCCACCCCCCAGCCACCATGGCCAGCCCCCACCAGGCCCCCACTCATGTCTCCCACCCACCCCCACCCCCCAGCCACCATGGGCAGCCCCCACCAGGCCCCCACTCATGTCTCCCACCCACCCCCACCCCCCAGCCACCATGGGCACCCTCCACCAGGCCCCCACTCATGTCCCCCTGCACCCCCACCCCCCAGCATCCAGGGGCACCCTCCACCAGGCCCCCACTCATGTCCCCCTGCACCCCCACCCCCCAGCATCCAGGGGCACCCTCCACCAGGCCCCCACTCATGTCCAACTCATGTCTCCCACCACCCCCACCCCCCAGCAGTGCAGGGGCACCCTCCACCAGGCCCCCACTCATGTCCCCCTGCACCCCCACCCCCCAGCATCCAGGGGCACCCTCCACCAGGCCCCCACTCATGGCCCCTATCACCCCCACCCCCCAGCATCCAGGGGCACCCTCCACCAGGCCCCCACTCATGGCCCCTATCACCCCCACCCCCCAGCATCCAGGGGCACCCTCCACCAGGCCCCCACTCATGTCCAACTCATGTCTCCCACCACCCCCACCCCCCAGCAGTGCAGGGGCACCCTCCACCAGGCCCCCACTCATGTCCCCCTGCACCCCCACCCCCCAGCATCCAGGGGCACCCTCCACCAGGCCCCCACTCATGGCCCCTATCACCCCCACCCCCCAGCATCCAGGGGCACCCTCCACCAGGCCCCCACTCATGGCCCCTATCACCCCCACCCCCCAGCATCCAGGGGCACCCTCCACTAGGCCCCCGCTCATGTCTCCCACCACCCCCACCCCCCAGCAGTGTGGGGCACCCTCCACCAGGCCCCCACCCATGTCTCCCACCACCCCACCCCCCAGCCACCATGGGCATCCCCCACCAGGCCCCCACTCATGTCTCCCACCACCCCCACCCCCCCAGCAGTGTGGGGCACCCTCCACCATGCCCCCACTCATATCCAACTCATGTCTCCCACCACCCCCACCCCCCAGCAGTGCAGGGGCACCCTCCACCAGGCCCCCACTCATGTCCCCCTGCGCTCCCACCCCCCAGCATCCAGGGGCACCCTCCACCAGGCCCCCACTCATGTCCCCCTGCACCCCCACCCCCCAGCATCCAGGGGCACCCTCCACCAGGCCCCCACTCATGGCCCCTATCACCCCCACCCCCTAGCATCCAGGGGCACCCTCCACCAGGCCCCCACACATGGCCCCTATCACCCCCACCCCCCAGCAGTGCAGGGGCAGCACCACCAGGCCCCCACTCATGTCCAACTCATGTCTCCCACCACCCCCACCCCCCAGCAGTGCAGGGGCACCCTCCACCAGGCCCCCACTCATGTCAAACTCATGTCTCCCACCACCCCCACCCCCCAGCATCCAGGGGCACCCTCCACCAGGCCCCCACTCATGGCCCCCTGCACCCCCACCCCCCAGCATCCAGGGGTACCCTCCACCAGGCCCCCACTCATGGCCCCTATCACCCCCACCCCCCAGCATCCAGGGGCACCCTCCACCAGGCCCCCATTCATGGCCCCTATCACCCCCACCCCCCAGCATCCAGGGGCACCCTCCACCAGGCCCCCACTCATGTCCCCCTGCACCCCCACCCCCCAGCATCCAGGGGCACCCTCCACCAGGCCCCCACTCATGGCCCCTATCACCCCCACCCCCCAGCAGTGCAGGGGCAGCACCACCAGGCCCCCACTCATGCCCAACTCATGTCTCCCACCACCCCCACCCCCCAGCAGTGCAGGGGCACCCTCCACCATGCCCCCACTCATGTCCCTCATGTCTCCCACCACCCCCACCTCCCAGCAGTGTGGGGCACCCTCCACCAGGCCCCCACCCATGTCTCCCACCACCCCCACCCCCCAGCCACCATGGGCATCCCCCACCAGGCCCCCACTCATGTCTCCCACCACCCCCACCCCCCCAGCAGTGTGGGGCACCATCCACCAGGCCCCCACCCATGTCTCCCACCACCCCCACCCCCCAGCCACCATGGGCATCCCCCACCAGGCCCCCACTCATGTCTCCCACCACCCCCACCCCACCAGCGGTGTGGGGCACCCTCCACCAGGCCCCCACTCATGTCCAACTCATGTCTCCCACCACCCCCACCCCCCAGCCACCATGGGCAGCCCCCACCAGGCCCCCACTCATGTCTCCCACCCACCCCCACCCCCCAGCCACCATGGCCAGCCCCCACCAGGCCCCCACTCATGTCTCCCACCCACCCCCACCCCCCAGCCACCATGGGCAGCCCCCACCAGGCCCCACTCATGTCTCCCACCACCCCCACCCCACAGCAGTGTGGGGCACCCTCCACCAGGCCCCCACTCATGTCCAACTCATGTCTCCCACCACCCCCACCCCCCAGCAGTGCAGGGGCACCCTCCACCAGGCTCCCACTCATGTCCCCCTGCACCCAGGTCCTCACAATCCCCAATCATGTGCATTATGGTCAGCCTCCACAGCCAAAAGGCCCTACCAAGTAACCCATTCACCCACATGGAAATGGAAATTACATGTTACACCCCCAATGTTCATAAAGCAAATGAACCCATGTCCGTCACACACAATGGTTGCAATTGAATGGGAAAACACCCAACATGACATGCATGAAACCAATGAGATTATACCACACAGTGAAGTATGAAAACAAAATTGTATTAAAAAAATTGAATGCAAATGAAATGAAACAAACTACAATGGCAATGAAAAAAAGATAAGCTGCATGTCCGTCCAAAAAAATCAAAACTACAAATCCAAATCCAAAAAAATGTTGTCCAAAGTCACATTAAAAATAAAATCAATCCGAGAGAGAAAAAAAAATGCAAAGACCATTGCTCCATGGTGAATAAATAAAAAAAATTAAAAAAAAACAATCCAATGAAGAACTATGTACAAAACATCCAAGGGTCCATGAGCCCAACTGAACAAAGGAAACCTATAAAAAACCCTAACTAAAATGCAACTATATACAAAAAGTGGAGCAGTGTCCGTCGACTCCAAATCATAAGAAGAAACAAAGGAAACCTAAAACTAAAGAACTATATACAAAGGCGGTGGGCAAGTCCAGCGGCTCACTCCGTGGTGTTCCGGGCCAGGGCATCATCAAACTCCTCGTCTATGTCCCGGAGGCGGTCCTGTTCAATGGCCCCGAGGGTCCGCAGGGACGACGCCATCTAATCCTCCAACATCCTGCGGATTGCCGCGAGGCACTTGGCCCGCCTCAGGGCCCTCCGCATGGAGTTCTCTGCCCTGACCATCGTGAGCCGCGCCTCTTCCGCCCGCCGCCGCTCCGCACCTATCTGCTGGCCCAACCGCAGCCACACGGAAGAC
The DNA here is from genome assembly GCF_040938575.1 of Ambystoma mexicanum. Classification (NCBI taxonomy): domain Eukaryota; kingdom Metazoa; phylum Chordata; class Amphibia; order Caudata; family Ambystomatidae; genus Ambystoma; species Ambystoma mexicanum. The sequence continues at coordinate 872,658,925 of NC_090930.1, forward strand.
ACTTCCTGTCCTGGGTCCTCCTGCCCTCCGGCCGATGCCTGCCCCTCCGATGTTGATGGCCCCGAGCCATGATGCCTCCCACGTTGACTCTGCTGCTGCCTCCGACGCAACTGCCTCTGCCAGCACGACGGCATCCAGGCTGATGGAATCCACCGACGCCGTCGTGCACGTGCCCTGCCTGATGATGCCGGCACATCCTCCATTTGCTGGGGTACAGTTGCTGTGGTGTCCACCCCTGCTGGACCTCCGACTCCCGACTGTGGCAGGGATGGGATCCCCACCGAGCTGGCTGCATTGGTCAGGGCAGGTCCACAGGAGGCCCTGGTGGCATCTGGGCCGGAAGACAGCAAGGAGAACGACCGGCGTATAGCCTCCACAGAGGAGGAGAGGGCCGCCAGATTGGCCGACACATGCAGGAAACCCCCGAACATGGAAGATCCCAATTGGACCACGTCGGCACGGTGCTCTTCGTGATGACGTGCGTGCTCCTCCCGGGAAGCACGCACGTCATCACGAATTGCACCCGTGCGCATCGCGACCCCAATCAGGACCTTCTCCATATGGCCACGGGTCCCCTCGTCCGCAGGTGGAGGGGAGTCAGGTGACATGGACATCCCCTCTACCTGCGGACGGGCCTGGGACGGGGCATCCCTGCTGGTGCATGGTGGTGCACTCACAGGGTCAGGGACAGCGACATGCACAGGCCCCTCCACGGTGACCTGTGCTGCCTCCTGCCCCTGCCCCTGGACTGCACCACTTGCACCAGCAGGGATGCCCCCACAAGGCCCCATGTGTGCCTCAGTGGCGGCCTCCTCCTCCTCTGTGGAAACCACCAACCTGGATGGCTCCTCACCGTCTTCCGCCGTAGCAGGCCCCTGTGGGGGCTCACCCACCCCTTCCGCTGCAGCCGTGGGGGCATCCTCGCCGCCTTGCTCCACAGCGCCGTCTCCGCCCTCTTCTTCACTAGCCGCTGCGTAGAGGGAGACATAGAACACAAGCATCAGGGTACTGTTCAATGGTCCCCTAGACAGGAAGCAATAGCAGATGAGTACCACTGTCAAAGTACACTTCCATCATGTCCCTCCACAACACATGGGTCAGTCCAGGCAAAACACGCACAGTAACAGGCATGGTGCATGCCATGGACATTTCCATACATGTCCAATGGACTCTTGAAACATACAATGATATGGAACTCACATGCATCATAGGTCATGCCTATCACATGCACACACTTCACCTCAGTCACATCCATCTGGCCTCATACACCCCAAACACAGCGGATACAAGGATAACTACGCTGCATCAGTGAATCTGTGCATTGTCACACACATGTGTCATGCATCCATGGCATTCACAAGTCACAGACACGCAGGTCAGGCACACAGACATGGCTACCATATATGCACCCATCCCTCACCCCCACCCATGTCCAGGAACAGAGACTGGCATGCTCTCATGTGTAAAATCTGCATAGGGCTCCTCATGTCGCATTTAAACACATGCAACAACCATGTGGTTCACACATCACTGGTCGCACATGCATTACCATGATGTCCCTGGACACATACATGCATACATGGCCTATGTCACACATACAGGCAAGTATCAGACAACCAGCACACCGCAACATGCCCTGTCTCACACAGCAATACTTGGCCACTTACCGCTCAACTCCAGACTTGCCTCCCTCTCAAGGATCTGGGCGTGGAGCGCTGGGCGTACGCGTTCCAGGACCCTCATCTGGATGGAACTCATGCGGCCCCGGCCCCCCTCCACGAGGCGCCGGGCCTTCACGATGGTCCTGGACCTCAAGTCCTCCCAGCGCTTCTTGATCTTCTGGACTTCGCAGGTTGCCACCCCCTCCGCGTTGATGGCAACCACACAGTCGGCCCAGATCCTCTCCCGTCCTTCCTTGCTGGCGCGGGACGATCCAAAGAGGGCATCATACTGCCCCAGGACATGCTCCACCAGGACACCAACTTCGGTGGCAGTGAAGCTGGTGCCTCTCTGCCCCTCTGGCCTGGGGTTGCCACTGGTGCCAGATGTGGAAGTGCCCGACATGGCAACCCCAGAGGCAGGAGTGGGTGGGCAACTGGGTCCTGGGGTTGGGCTGTGGAGCGATGTTATCCCAGTCGGGAGTCGTCTGTTCCAGCAGGGGTGGACACACAACTGGACCCCTGCAGATGGCTGATGTGCAGGCACCAAATGGCAGGGCACGGTGGCAGCAGGCAGGCAGGCAGCAGCAGCAGATGGCAAGTGGGAGGCTGCTCGGGGCACTGGGGGGCAGTAATTCGGCCTTCTGGGCAGGAGCGTGGTCTTCCGTGTGTTTTCGCGTGGCCAGCTTGATACGGAGTGATTTGGCACGTGAAAATCCTGAACGTCAGCGCGAAATTCGAGGAAAGGCCCTTAGCGCGTAAGCGCGTCAGCACGCATACGCGATTCTATTGGACCAAAGGCCCTCAGCGCATAAGCGTGACTGTGACGTGACCCGCACGGGTGTTTCCCTCATAGCACGTGATGACGGAGCACACGTGGAAAGACTGCACGTCAGAGTGTCATCGCGTGTAATTGGACAAAAGTGCACGTACACGCGATTGGCCTATGTACGTGTATTTCAGGGGTGCGCGGGCACTTACACACGCGAGTACATCAGCGCACGTGTATTCAGGGGTGCGCGGGAATTTCCACATGCTATTGGCCTGGGTACTGGATTTCAGGGGTGCGCGGGAAGTTTCACATGCGAGTACATCAGCGCACGTGTATTCCGGGGTGCGTGGGAATTTCCACACGCTATTGGCCTGGGTACTGGATTCCAGGGGTGCGCGGGAAGTTTCACACACTCGCCTACAACACGCGCAAAGAAACACGTACGCCAGTAGGAAGCAGGCATACGTCGACCCGCGACGCATAAATTTGCGCGCAAAAAAATAACAAGCTCAGATGCCAGGATGAATATACCGTTCCTAGCAGCAGTGGCCCTGAGCTACCAAAGGAGGAGGAGGAGGATAGTCAGGGCCAGAATATTCACACCCAGAACTAGCCTTTTCGGGATGCCTGATGACCAGGTGTATGGGAGGTACAGGTTTCCACCACACATAATACTGGACCTGGTGAGTGAGTGGGAGGATGACCTCACATCACCCACCCTGTGCTCCCAAGCACTCAGCCCCCTGGAGAAGGTCCTAAATGTACTGCACTTCTTAGCCACTGGATCATTTCAGCGGACAAGTGCCATAGTGGGTGGGGTGTCACAGTCCACACAGTCACGCTGCCTACACCAGGTCTTGAACATCATCACTGCACGCCCATCAGTCCGCAGGCACATATACCTGCCCAGAACACCTGCAGAAAGGCATGCTGCCGCCCTGGATTTTTACGGTGTGGCACGATTCCCCAAAGTGCTAGGTGCCATCGACTGCACCCATGTGGCTCTACGTCCCCCCAGGGCATCTGAGCACATCTATAGGAACCGCAAGCACTGGCATTCCATCAACGTGCAGGTAGTATGTAATGCCAAGGGAATCATCACCTCAGTATATGCCAACTATCCCGGGTCCACCCACGACAGCTTAATTTACCGAATGTCCACCCTAAGCCGGGACCTAGAAGCTGGGCGGCATGGCGATACATGGCTGCTTGGTGAGTATGAATGCCACTGCACATGCATGCATGTCAGATACTGAGCAAGGTCACAACCCCACCAATGATACCAATCACCACCTCCACAGGGGACAGTGCCTACCCTCTCAGCCCCCACATGATGACGCCAATTCGGAACCCCACCACGCCACCAGAGGTAAGATATAACACAGCCCACATTGCAACCAGTGGCATAGTGGAGCGCACATTCGGAGTGCTTAAGTCACGCTTTCGCTCCCTTGACCGTTCTGGCGGGCAGCTGTTATACGCTCCCCCAGTAGTGTGCAGGATCATAGTGGCAGCATGTGTCCTGCACAACGTTGCAACACGCCGGGGCCTGGCCGTGGACATGGTGGTGCCCCCACATCCCCAACCACATGCACGCCCGCTGCGCATGGGAGGGGAAAGGGCACGGGGGGAGGCAGCCCGTACACAGCTAGTGGCTAATTACTTCACATAGAAATCACACCCCTGTGGAGTGCACACTGCCCTGGCACATACCATCTGACAATCAATGATGACTCAACCTGACACTGATCCTGAATGTCTGGAGAATCAACCGTCAAAACCATATCAGCCTGAGATTGTTCACCTGGAAGTGTTACAATGTGTGCATCCCTACCTACACAGACACCACCAATGAAGTTTCGTGAAAAAACACATTCATGCAGCTAAAATGAATACCCACTTGCAAAATGCAACATGAGGACAGTGCCATGTCACCCAACCCATCCCCAGCACCGCCACACGACACACTGTGCCATGTCATGCTATGTGCAGGTAAACAAAGTAATCCCCACAACATGACACAAGTGTCACAATGTACAGTGTCCCTAATTGAAACTCACGACACCTGAAATGCTCACAGTAATGCAGGACCAACAACACACTTGAACAGGTATTTAGCAATAACACTTATCAGCTACTGACCCTCAAAACTACCATTAACATGACATTACGAATGTAAGGAATTAGTAGTCTCACCACCTGGAAATGCCTGCACTCCCACCACTTCCAACTGTACAGCCTTGCCGCCATGTAGAGTTGTAGGTGCACTGCTGCCAACATGGACCCCATCTCCAAAGAAGAGTGCCTTGTGTAGACATGAGGAAAGGACCTGTAAATTAGGAGGTATACACGGATGATGAGTTACACATCAATGCAACATGCAGTGTACAACACAACAGCAATATGCACTAGGAATGTATACACAGTATTGACTAGACTACCCACAAAGTAGTGGGAGTCCAATGTCACCATGTACGTCAATGTCACTTGGGCACACCCTTTGCAAGCAATGGAAACGGGAAGCAGGAGGGGTGTTTGTGACAAAAACCCAAGCATCTGAACCAAATACATGACAAGCCTGCATGTGCCCAGCCACAATGCAGCGTATGCCCACGGGAGCCACACAAGGCAACACATTGTCCCAAAAAAAAAAAAAAAAGAAAAAAGAAAAAAAAAGAAAAAAAAAATCAAAAATGGCCATTAATGGGCCCGGGGCGGTTGGGGAGGCCACCCAGGAGGTCCAAGGACAGGGTGCACACCAAAACCAACCTGTGTGGATCTTGCGGAAAAAAAACACCTCCATGGGCTCATGGCCCACACGGCTACCCTATTGTGAGAGTATCACTGCTGTCGCTATTATCACCCTGTGCAGCTGCATCCGGAGGTGGTGGCACTATGGGAGGCAGCCCACGCAAGGCCCTAGTCTGTTCCTCCATGGCTGCAAGCATGCGGGTGTGGTAGGTCTCGTTCTGGAGGATGAGTGTGCGGAGGTCCCCATGCAACAACTCACGGGATGCCCGGACCTCCGCCCTAGTTGCCTGCATCTCAGCTGAGAGCGTACAGGTGAGACGCTCCAGCTGCTGTTCTGTCCTTCGGTTTGTTGAAGCCTCAAGCTCAACAAGAGTCGTCCTGAGGTGAAGGAGTTCCAGCCTCAGGGCTTCCCTGTTGCCCTGGGACTCTATGGAGATGGCTTCCTGCAGAGTCGCCAGTGCCGCCCGGCTGTCCCTGTTGGACGCCAACATGTCCTCCCTGTGTGACTGGCAGATGGAGTCGGTTGCCTGCTGTAGTCGCTCCATCAGCCTTTCGGGGGGGACAATGGAAGTGGCCACCCTATCCATGGCCTGAGCCATCATCTCTGATGATGCTGCCTGTTGGGTTGCCATACCGTAAATGGATTGCTCCCATGTGGTATTGCCAGGTGGCGTACGGCCACCACGTCGGCGGGCACCACACCTGTCTGGGGCAAGGCGAACTGCGCCTTGCTGTGCCGGCACTGCCAGAGGCTGCAGGACTGCATTCCCCCTCTGATCTGCTGGCCCAGGAACAGGATCAGATGTCGCGGAGTGTGACCCTGCATCCGTAACCACCAAAGGCGTAGCTGCCAACACTGACATCCCCATTGAGGGTTCTGACCCTGGTGCAGGTGGGTGGGACAGAACAGAATCCCTCCCAGGAACACTCACCTGCGACGGCACGTAGGTCTCATCATCCGAATCAACACCTGAGTACAGCTCGGGGGAGGTGCAGCCAGAGACACCCCTTGAGAGCACGACCTGCAGCAGTTGTGGGTTCTCACCCACCACAACACCACGTCCCTCACTGGTGGTCGGTCGGCCCTCGGACCCCTGTTGGGTCTGCACCATCTCTACAACCCCAGCAGTATCAGGTGTGTCTTCCCCTGCAAAGACATAAAAGCAAACAAATGGAAACAGGCATTAGCACCATGGCACACAATGAGGGCCGAGAAGCAACAGAACCAGTACTTGATTGACACATGTCCCACATGACTAAAACCCTCCCATGCATGCACCCTCACTGCGTATGAAGGGCAGGCACATGGCACACACTGATGACACCAAGATGGAAGATGAACACATTTTCTGCATGCTGCCTGGCAGTGGCATCACACATTGGCCTGTGATTGCCAGGTGAAATACACATGCCATCACACAGATGGCATGTACCATTGCTATTGAGTGAAGATGGAGAGGAGGGCAGCACTTATTCATTCAGTCCAGTTCCCTCATGTAATAGCTTTTCTAATTCAAACAGGTCTGATTTTTCACCTGGAGCTGCCAGTCCAAAATGGTCCGATTGCACAGGGACATGTCTAAACAAATGATATCCAGGTAACAAAGTCACTCCACTTTACCCTAGCCATGTCAGACATGTGACTAGAGGACTGAGAAATGCCTAGTAAAAGTGGTGGAATGCAAACAATCTGCCTGAATGAACAGAGAAAAATAAGCAACAATGTTGTGGCAAGGTGACACTTCAAGGGCAACTGGCGTGCTGTTGGGCTAGATGTCTACTGTTGGCAGAAGGGATACTGCTATGGCCAAATGCTGCTGCGCAGAATGTATTGCATGAAGCACATGGGTCACCAAAACGACTCAGGCACACACACCCTCACCTGGCACACAAACAGAAGCCCTCACACACACACCATGCACATGGATGACACACACATGCATGTGCACTCACCGGACAATGCCTCATAATCAGGCAGATCTCCCACGCCTTGGATCTGTTCCTCCGTGACGTAGGTCCCAGCGACTGACTCATGTGGAGTGAGTTCCATGTCTTCTACTGGAGACCCACCTCCAGTCACTAGAGTTTCGGCATGACTTGAGGCCATCTTATTCTTTGCCCTGCGCTTTGGGTCATTCCAGCGCTTATAGCAATCATTGGCTGTGCGCCTCACGATTCCAAGGGCACTTACGATGTCCGCAACGGTCTGCCAGTGTGCCTGGCGTTGTGCAGGTGTGGTCTTGGATCCTGCAACAATGACCATCTCGTTATCATGTGCGGACACATACTCGACAAGTACATTCAGTTCGGCATCCATGAAGCTGGGCTTCCTCGACGGGCCGGACTGTGTAGCCGTGTCTGGGGCATCAGCCTGTGCCGGACGAGCACTCTTCCTCTACCGCTTGAAAGGTGGTGGTGATCCTGAGTGTCCTACGCCGCTCTGGACACTAGGGGCAGGAGCCCTGGTGGACTCTGTATCAGGAGTGTGGGATTGCACACTCACCATGGGAGTTGGTGCAGGCATTGGCTCAAGAGTAATGGTGTCAGGGGGAATGTCAGCAGGATGGACTAGGACCGACACTGTCCTGGCTGGGTGTGTGAGAGCTGGGGTGGATGGAGCCGCAGCTGCCCCTGCAGCCTCTCCACCCTGCCTACTTGGGGCAGCAGATGACCTTGCTGCCCATGATCCACGTTTCCTGATGACATCAACGTGCACCAGCGCACGTGTCATAGGCCTGCTGACCTGGAAGTAAGCCATGGAGTCAGCCAGGTCTGGTGCCACAATGGGCTGGTCCAACAAGGGCTGAGCATGGATGGTGTCAGCCAAATCAGCATCAACCAGGGGGGGCGGGGGGATTATGGGTGCCCTTGACTGGTCCTCCACACATGGGGGGACAGGGTCACCCTGCAAGTAATGACCACGTCCCCTACCGGATCCACCACGGCCACCACTTGTGGCTCGTCCACCTTTGCCATCCTTACGGATTCCTCGCCTCCCAACCATGGCACTGATGTTAATGTGCGTATGGGAGTGGCTGTAAACTATTGTCCTGGGCAATTGGGGGTCAAAGGGGTTGGGTACCAGATGGTAATTGTACCCTAGTGCTCTAGCAAGGCTGAATGTGACCCCTGGGGAAAGATGACGGGTCACGCAACGCACAGGAAGCCCAAAAAAGGGAGATGACGTGCACGCAACCCCTCCTAGACCACGTGTGCGGAAAAAAAAACCTGCACTACGCTGTGGCACCCAGTAACACAAGAATGAACGTATGCGTGTCACACGCAGCCTAGAATGGCCTCTGAAGGGGTAGGCTACACACGAGGCAAGCACAGATGTTAGATACGTGCGTGACTCACCGTCTGCCAGGAAAAAGAGCGTGAAAAAGAAGTGCGTTTGCGCGTTGGCAACACCCCCGCCAAAAGAAGAATTGTACGCTGTCTGAGGAGACAGGACAACAGTAGAAGGGAACGCTGTTTGAGGGAACAGGCCCAGGAAAACCAGAAAAAGAGAAAAAAGAGAAAAAGCTGTCAGAGGTAACAGGGAGTACGAACTTGAAACGCTGTGAAGTAAATCGCGTGTGAAACGACAAGAAGTACAGATTTCACCCACTCGCTCTCCACAAAAAGCACGTACAAGGAAATGGTGTTCTACACGTACCTTTTATGCAGGCCCACACGTCCAGCGTCACTTCCGCGTGTACGCGCTAGGGCCATTTCCACCAATTACACGCTTTGTCACTTCCGCGTGTAGGGGCATTTTCACCAATTACACGCTTTGTCACTTCCGCGTGTACGCGCTAAGGCCATTTCCACCAATTACACGCTTTGACACTCGGAGGTGTCTTTCATTTTTTTACACGCAACATTTCAAACGTGTGCCATATTCAACGTGCACGTGACTTCATAGACGCGCATACGCTGGTGGCCTTTGGGCCAATGAATGTACAGACGTGTGCTGACGCGCTTACGCGCTAAGGGCCTTTCCTCGAATTACACGCAGACGTGCTGCATTTTCACGTGCAAAATCACTCCGTATCAAGCTGGCCACGTGTTCACACACGGAAGACCACGCTCCTGCCCAGAAGGCCGAATTACTGCCCCCCAGAGCCCTGAGCACGCTCCCACCTGCCATCTGCTGCTGCATGACTGCCTGCTGCCCACATGCCCTGCCATTTGCTGCCTGCACATCAGCCAGTGGTGCAATTGCTGTGACCACCCCTGCTGGAACCGAAGACTCCCGACTGCATTTCCATCGCCCCACAGCCCATCCCCAGGACCCAGTTGCCCACCCATTCCTGCCTCTGGGGTTGCCATGTCGGGCACTGCAACATCTGGCACCAGTGGCAACCCCCGGCCAAGGAGGCAGAGGGGCACCAGCTTCACTGCCACCGAAGTTGGTGTCCTGGTGGAGCATGTCCTGGGGCAGTATGATGCCCTCTTCAGAAGGTTGCGCGCCAACAAGGAAGGACGGACTCGGATCTGGATGGACATCATGACTGCCATCAACGCGGAGGAGGTGGCAGTCCGCGACTACGAACGTGTCAGGAAGCGCTGGGAGGACTTCAGGTCCAGGACCCTCAACAAGGCCCGGCGCCTCCTGAAGGCAGCGGATGCTAAGGGGCGCCGGGGCCACTTGTCGGAAGATCAGATGAGGGTCCTGGAACGCATATCCCCACGTCCAGGTCCTTGAGAGGCAGACCCGTCTGGAGTCGAGCGGTAAGTGTACATGCATACTGATTGTAAGCTGTGCGTGTGGTGTGCCAGGAGTGTGCAGGTTGAACATGTATTTTTATGTGGGCAAGTAGGGGGGGGTGTACAGGGCCGTGAGGGTGACACATGCGAGGGGTCTCATGTGTGACACATGGATGGTGCTTGTGTGTGTGAGCTTGCATGGCACAGGATGTGGAGGAATGATTGTCAGGTGTGACATGGATGTCGATCGGAACACTGCGACAGTTGGCGGAGGTGTACACATGCATGCAAGTTTGGTGGTGTGTGTGCATGTGTAGTGTACTCCCTATGTTGCATGTGATGTGTGGATGACCTTTGGCTGCTCATGCTGTTGTATGTGAATGGATGGTGCTGGCTGTTGCAATATGCCTGTGGTATGGCTCATGTGTGCAAGTTGAAATGACATGTGTGTTGGGGATTGTGATGCCATGTCTGAGGTTTACCAATGCCACTCATGTATGACTGTCATGTGTGTATGAGTCCATTGGACAGTGCCCTGATGCCTGTGTTTTCTTTCTCCCTGTCTGCAGCGTCAACTGATGAAGAGGGCGGAGAAGGTGCTGTGGAGTACAGCGGCAGGGGTCGCACCACCAGCCGGAGACGCAAGGCCCGGATCCCCTCACATGTTCTGATCTCGTCGGGGAGTGCGGAGTCTGGTGCCGTGTCCCAGGCCGCAGCTGCCGAGGGGAGGTCCAAGAGGTGGAGGTTGGAGTTGGACTCCTCGGCAGCAGAAGGGGCAGCTGGGACCCCACAGGGCCCAACGGAAGAAGATGGCACGGAGTCATCCAGGTTGGTGGGGGGTTTGGAGGAGGAGGAGGCTGTGCAAGCGACAGAGGCGGGGTCTGGAGGTGGGGATTCCACTGGTGCTAGTGGTGCAGTGCAGGATCTGGGACAGGAGGCAGCACAGCCGCTGCGGAGGTGCCTGTGTGCAATCCTGTCCCTGCTCCTGTCACTGCATCATCTTGCACCAGTGGGGATGCCTACCTCCAGACCTGTTCTCAGGGAGGGGATTGGCTTACAACACCTGGCCTTCCTCTCCCTGCGGATGTGGCTATCCTGCATCAGCTTGAGCCTGTCCAGGGTGGGGTGGCGTTGCGTCAACGGGCCATGCGAGCTGACCTGCAGTCTTTTCATGATGAGTCTGCACGTCTTCTTGCATGGCTCGTTGACTGCGTTGACCCACTGGAACAGCTCACCAGGGCTGGATTCCTCCGTTTCCTGGACCTTGTTCCGACCCCCTCCTCCACGGAACCCCCTATGCCCCAGTCGTCCTCCATGCCATCTTCCCACCCATGTGTCACCTGGGTGCCCCGTGGAGCTGCCTCCGACCGTGCGGCCAGGCTGGTGGACAACAGATCCCTGCCACAGTCGGGAGTCGGACGTCCAGCAGGGGTGGCCACATCAACGACTGCACCCCAGCTGGAGGAGGATGTGCAGGCACCATCAGACAGGGCACATGGACAGCAGCAGCTGCAGCAGCAGGAGGCTGTAGGTGGGAGCCACGATAGCTCGGGGCCTTCAACATCGGAGGGGCAGGCATCGGCCGGAGGGCAGGAGGACCCTGGACGGGAAGTGTCTTCCGTGTGGCAGCGGTTGGGCCACGCCATAGATGCGGAGCGGCGGCGGGCAGAAGAGGCGCGGCTCACGATGGTCAGGGCGGAGAACTCCATGCGGATGGCCCTGAGGCGGGCCGAGTGCCTCGAGGCAATCCGCACAGAGTTGGAGGTGAACATGTCGGCGTCCCTGCGGACCCTCGGGGCCATGGAACAGGACCACCTCCGGGACATAGACGAGGAGTTCGATGATGCCCTGGCCCGGAACACCACTAAGTGAGCCGCTGGACTGGCCCGCCGCCTTTGCATATAGTTATTTAGTGATAGGTTTCCTTTATATTTTATTTTTATTTGGAGTCGACGGACACTGCTCCACCTTTTGTATATAGTTCCATTTTAGATAGGTTTTTTGATAGGTTTCATTTCTTCTGTTGGGATGATGGACCGTGAATACTTTGTACATAGTTGGACTTTGGATTTGGACATTTTTTTTACTATGAATATTTTTTCCCATGGAGCAATGTTTTTCTATTTCTTTTTTCCCTTCATTTCCTTTTTATGGACTTAAACTTTGGAAGACATTTTTTTGGATTATCATTTATTGATTTTAATTTGAAAAGGGACAGCCAGCTTAATTTTGTTTTTTTTTTACTTGTGTATTTTGTTTTATTTTGATTGCCATTACTGTTGTTATTAATACATTATTTGGATTTTTTCATTCTTCAATGTGTGGTTTCATCTCATTGTTTTCATGCATGTCATGATATGGGTTTTCAGGTTCACTTGCAACCATTGTGTGTGTGTGAGATACATGTTGATTTACATTGTTTCCATTGGAGTAGTATCATGGGCGCATGTAATACTTGGTTGTGTCTTTGGGCTGTGGTGGCTGGCCATGAGGCCCATGCTTGAGGATTGTCAGGGCCTGTGGGCAGGGGGACATGAGTGGGGGCCTGGTGGAGGCTGCCCATGGTGGCTGGGGGGTGGGGGTGGGTGGGAGACATGAGTGGGGGCCTGGTGGGGGCTGCCCATGGTGGCTGGGGGGTGGGGGTGGTGGGAGACATGGGTGGGGGCCTGGTGGAGGGTGCCCCACACTGCTGGGGGGGCGGGGGTGGTGGGAGACATGGTTGGGGGCCTGGTGGAGGCTGCCCATGGTGGCTGGGGGGTGGGGGTGGGTGGTAGACATGAGTGGGGGCCTGGTGGGGGCTGCCCATGGTGGCTGGGGGGTGGGGGTGGGTGGGAGACATGAGTGGGGGCCTGGTGGGGGCTGCCCATGGTGGCTGGGGGGTGGGGGTGGGTGGGAGACATGAGTGGGGGCCTGGTGGGGTCTGCCCATGGTGGCTGGGGGTGGGGTGGGTTGGATGACATGAGTGGGGGCCTGGTGGGGGCTGCCCATGGTGGCTGGGGGGTGGGGGTGGTGGGAGACATGGGTGGGGCCTGGTGGAGGGTGCCCCACACTGCTGGGGGGGTGGGGGGTGGGAGACATGAGTGGGGGCCTGGTGGGGGCTGCCCATGGTGGCTGGGGGGTGGGGTGGGTGGGAGACATGAGTGGGGGCCTGGTGGGGGCTGCCCATGGTGGCTGGGGGGTGGGGGTGGGTGGGAGACATGTGTGGGGGCCTGGTGGGGGCTGCCCATGGTGGCTGGGGGTGGGGGTGGGTGGGAGACATGAGTGGGGGCCTGGTGGGGGCTGCCCATGGTGGCTGGGGGTGGGGGTGGTGGGAGACATGGGTGGGGGCCTGGTGGAGGGTACCCCGCACTGCTGGGGGGGTGGGGTGGTGGGAGACATGAGTGGGGGCCTGGTGGAGGCTGCCCATGGTGGCTGGGGGGTGGGGGGGTGGTAGACATGGGTGGGAGCCTGGTGGGGGCTGCCCATGGTGGCTGGGGAGTGGGGGTGGTGGGAGACATGGGTGGGGGCCTGGTGGAGGGTGCCCCACACTGCTGGGGGGGTGGGGAGGGTGGGAGACATGAGTGGGGGCCTGGTGGGGGATGCCCATGGTGGCTGGGGGGTGGGGGTGGGTGGGAGACATGAGTGGGGGCCTGGTGGGGGCTGCCCATGGTGGCTGGGGGGTGCGGGTGGTGGGAGACATGGGTGGGGGCCTGGTGGAGGGTGCCCCACACTGCTGGGGGGGTGGGGTGGTGGGAGACATGAGTGGGGGCCTGGTGGGGGCTGCCCATGGTGGCTGGGGGGTGGGGGTGGGTGGGAGACATGAGTGGGGCCCTGGTGGGGGCTGCCCATGGTGGATGGGGGTGGGGGTGGGTGGGAGACATGAGTGGGGGCCTGGTGGGGGCTGCCCATGGTGGCTGGGGGGTGGGGGTGGGTGGGAGACATGAGTGGGGGCCTGGTGGGGGCTGCCCATGGTGGCTGGGGGTGGGGGTGGGTGGGAGACATGAGTGGGGGCCTGGTGGGGGCTGCCCATGGTGGCTGGAGGGTGAGAGTGGTGGGAGACATGGGTGGGGGCCTGGTGGAGGGTGCCCCACACTGCTGGGGGGTGGGGTGGTGGGAGACATGAGTGGGGGCCTGGTGGGGGCTGCCCATGGTGGCTGGGGGGTGGGGGTGGGTGGGAGACATGAGTGGGGCCCTGGTGGGGGCTGCCCATGGTGGCTGGGGGTGGGGGTGGGTGGGAGACATGAGTGGGGGCCTGGTGGGGGCTGCCCATGGTGGCTGGGGGGTGGGGGTGGGTGGGAGACATGAGTGGGGGCCTGGTGGGGGCTGCCCATGGTCCATGGTGGCTGGGGGTGGGGGTGGGTGGGAGACATGAGTGGGGGCCTGGTGGGGGCTGCCCATGGTGGCTGGAGGGTGAGAGTGGTGGGAGACATGGGTGGGGGCCTGGTGGAGGGTGCCCCACACTGCTGGGGGGTGGGGTGGTGGGAGACATGAGTGGGGGCCTGGTGGAGGCTGTCCATGGTGGCTGGGGGGTGGGGGTGGGTGGGAGACATGAGTGGGGGCCTGGTGGGGGCTGCCCATGGTGGCTGGGGGGTGGGGGTGGGTGGGAGACATGAGTGGGGGCCTGGTGGGGGCTGCCCATGGTGGCTGGGGGGGGCGGGTGGGAGACATGAGTGGGAGCCTGGTGGGGGCTGCCCATGGTGGCTGGGGGGTGGGGGTGGTGGGAGACATGGGTGGGGGCCTGGTGGAGGGTGCCCCACACTGCTGGGGGGTGGGGGGGGTGGAGACATGAGTGGGGGCCTGGTGGGGGCTGCCCATGGTGGCTGGGGGGTGGGAGTGGGTGGGAGACATGAGTGGTGGCCTGATGGGGGCTGCCCATGGTGGCTGGGGGGTGGGGGTGGGTGGGTGGGAGACATGAGTGGGGGCCTGGTTGGGGCTGCCCATGGTGGCTGGGGGGTGGGGTGGTGGGAGACATGGGTGGGGGCCTGGTGGAGGGTGCCCCACACTGCTGGGGGGGTGGGGTGGTGGGAGACATGAGTGGGGGCCTGGTGGAGTCTGCCAATGGTGGCTGGGGGGTGGGGGGGTGGTAGACATGGGTGGGAGCCTGGTGGGGGATGCCCATGGTGGCTGGGGGTGGGGATGGTGGGAGACATGGGTGGGGGCCTGGTGGAGGGTGCCCCACACTGCTGGGGGGGTGGAGGGTGGGAGACATGAGCAGGTGTGCAGGGTAGTCCCCTGTTTTGTGGGCTGCCTGCAGGGGCCATGGAGGGTGTACACCTGTGAGGACCCACCCAGCCTAATCGCGTGTGATTATTCCCGCACACCCCTGTCATACACGTACCCAGCCAAATCGCATGTGATAATTCCCGCGCACCCCTGCAATACACGTACCCAGCCAAATCGCGTGTGATTATTCCCGCGCACCTCTGTAATACACATACCCTGGCTAATCGTGTGTAAAACTTCACGCGTACCCCTGTCATACAGGTACCCCGCCAAATCGCGTATGAAAATTCCCGCGTACCCCTGTAATACACGTACCCTGGCTAATCGCGTGTTTAACTTCACGCGTACCCCTGTCATACACGTACCCTGGCTAATCGCATGTAAAACTTCCCGCGTACCCCTGATATGAATGTTACCCGCTTTGCGTTCCTTGTTTGGCAGCCCTATCAACTGGTCTGGGGTGAGCGCAGCCCTTTGCGATGATTTAGCGATTTTGATGGCTTTTCCTTGCGTGAGGGCGTTCTTGGGGGCGTTACTGGCGCTGCTGCAGGGTCGCTGCGATACTTTGCGCCACGGCTGGTTTGGGAGCCTAAAATCCATGAATACGCTGTGCACGGAAATCGGTTTTGGCGCACGCGCCTGGCGCAGACAATCGCACGCGGACACTCTGCGCCAGCCGCTTGCGACACTTTTCTGCGAAATTCTATGAATTACCCAGTGAGTCTGTCTCAATCATTACAGTGTTGGTGAACCTCATTGTTACCCCCGCAGAGGATTAACAAGGCATTGTCAGGGCCCCCGCTAGCCTAGTCAGAAGCCAAGTGGTTAATAATGATTTCATTCTTATTGCACCTTTACTCTTCCCCTCGCTTCCAGGCTGCTTCAGGTTCCCTTATTTTGGGACACTGCATATCGGCTAGAACACCAAAATGATTGGCAATGGGAATATCAGGAGCAATAATTACACCTGGCCTAGATTTTAGCTCTGTTGTTTTTACTAGTAGATCTCCCGGCAGCTCTTTTACACCTTCGCTTAGAATCTCACTGTTAGGCAGCAGTAAGGGGCTTATTTCACTGTCACCATGTCCTGGGGGATCATCCAATCCTTGTTTATCATTCTTCCCCCATGTCTTCTCTGTTGCAGTATGCACCTCAGTAATCCCTCTGACAGTCTGCCATTGCCTTCCTAGCAAAAAGGCCGGCATGGAATAATTATTCCCTCCCTCTTGATCCATTCGTTTTTCCATCTCATACTAAATAAGGGGGTCTCTGGCAGATATCTTACAGCTGCCAGTTCTAACAGTGTTATAGACGGAACTTAAATTATTACTCCCCCCTAGTTCCGATTCAATCAAATCATTGGCTTGCAATCTTACTGCACAGTTCAATTTGGCCTCCTTCTTGGCCTGTCCATCGTTGCTTTTGCCATATACAAGTAATACACCTTGAATCTCTGTGATTAATCACAACCTTATTGGTTTCAAATAACTTGTACAACTTCTTTGCACCTTCTCTCAGTGAGATGTTGGCAACAGCTTTCCTCTTTGACATCTCACATCAGTTGGTGAAACAAGGTGGAGAAGGGGTTTAGTTATAAGTTTGGGCAAATCAGTTATGGTTCCAATATGTGCAGCAAATAAAATTAAAACAGTTTAGTGAGGCAAGGAGCCTTCAGAAATAGCAGGCATAAGCAGGGAAATTGGAGCTAGTTCATTAGTGAGACAGCTCCTGGTCAGTAGCGGAGTCTAGCACTCCAAAAATCAATGCTTACTTTCAGTACCAAAGATGTCTGCAGGCTGTAGATTCAGTACTCTGACGATCACTAGGTAAGCACTATCTGGATTTCAGATTGCTGGTTCTGGTGCCTCAGCCTGTGCCGCCAAACACCGGTGGTGCCAAACACTCTGCCTTTATCCCTTGTGGGTTTCCTCCATGCAGGTCATCATGGCCAGTGATGTCTCCCAGGGGGTATGGCCAACCACCACTGGGAAGATCGGGGATGTTCCTATGCCCGCTCATTGCAGCACCAAACACCATGCCCTTATCCCTCGTGGGTCAGCACGGCCAGTGATGGCTCCCAGGGGACATGGTCAACCACCACTGGGAAGCACGATACTGCTTGGGACTGCTCCTGTTCACTGCAGTCCCAAACACCACGCCCTTATCCCTTGTGGGTTGATCACTCTGATCTCCTTAATGCTCTCTCTTTTCTTGGGATGAAGAAGGCTCCCAAATCTGTACTGTTGTTCAGTTGTGGGACCGGTCCCTAGAAGTCCTTAAAACATTATGTTTGGCTCATTGGATGTGCTGCGGAGAAGAAAAGACCAGAGGTGTGTATCCTGTGGTCAGATATTTACCATCTGTTTCCTGTCTGGTAGGGATGAGCAATGTTGTATCTAATGGTGGAGTGCTGGGCTACAATGCACTAAGCTTAAAATGTGACCCAAATGAATTGAAAAATAAGAGAACCATTAAGACCGCATCACGTTCATGTAGTCAGATGTGAGGTGATTAAAAACTATTGATGCTTCAATAATAAAACAGGCGGTCGCAGTGTGCTGCATCCTTGTGTCGGTTAGATTAGGAAAAGAAAAGGCGAGTGACTTGCAGATCTGTTGGGTGAAACAATACCAGCTTGCCTACCACCCGTGACGGTCCTCTGTGATAAGGAGGAGAACCGGAAACGTCCCTGTTTAAATGTTACCTTGGAAGGGCAATAGGGTATAAAGCCCAGTCTGTGCTGGTAGCAGAGCGTAGGGTGTGAGCCCTAATATGTTTCTGTGATGACTCGATAAGTCTGTTCTGTCAAACTGCAGGAAGATAAAATAGCCAAGTTGTGGGTAAGTATGGTATAAGAGCCTAACCGTTAATTGAAATCAAAAATGATGTAGACCACATGAGAGGATCTACCTGCAACTCCTTACCTTGTTCCTCAACTGTACCGACTGCTATTAAGACCAGAAGCAGTTGACAGTGTGAACGCGTATGTCGATCTGTAGGCCTGGCTAGAGCAACAGCACCTCTAGACTGTTGGTTTTCTGTCTGGGGTCCTCTCATCTTTACACTCTACACCTCCGCTCTTAGGGAACTAGTCTCCTCCTTTAGTTTCTCGTACCAACTCTTCATGGACGACACCCAAATCTTCTTCTCTTTTCCTGAACTCACCTATAATCTCTTTATCAAAATGTCCAACTGTATCTCTGCCATTAAATATTGGATGACTTTCCACTCTCTGGTGTTAAAATCTATCAAAAGAGAGGTGGTCTTCTTTCCTGCCAGATTATCTCTCTCACCTCTTCCTCTGTCTATCCAGTTCCCACATGACACTCTCCCCTACTCTTCTTCAGACAGAAACTTTCACATCACCTATGACCCTTCTTAAACCGTCTCTACTTTCATCTCCAAAACTGCAAGGGCAGCTTGCCACAACCTCCTAAATATTAGGATAATCAGGCACCTTCTTCCTTGCAACACTGCCATGCATTTCTTAACCACTTCTCCCAACTGGACTACTGTGCCAGCATCCTCTTTGGTCTCTGCAACTATTCGTTCTGTCCTCTCGACAAGAATATTAGCACTGCTACCAGGACTCTCTTTCAACTCGCTCACTTAACACCTACTTCCTCGCACCATCACCAGGCTGGATGGCTGATGATGCACAGCAGGGCCAGATTCAAATGTCTTCTCCTGAATAACACATCCATCCCTGTTGAGGCATCATCGTATTGATCCTCCTCTATGTAAATCTACAAGCCCTCTCGTAATCTCCACTCTGCCTCTTCGAGTATGCACCTCACCCTCCCTGTGTTTTCTCTCAATTCTGCTCTTTCTCTCTTCTTTCTCCACTTGCATGGAATTATCTTCCCCAAACATCCAAGAAACAGTCTACACAGATTTTTTAAAAATCAAACTGAATGCCTACGTCCTTGCCTCTGGGTTACCCTCTTAACCTACCTCTAATATACCTTCTAGCTGACATTTTTCACTTGCTTCTAACCTACTTCTGGCCCTCACATTCTCTCTCTCCACTCTGGCATTTTATCCATCATGGTGACATCCCTAAGAAAGCTGGTGTACCACTTAAACATGTCAATATTGGTTTTCCCTAATTTATGTATGTCCAAGTATGTATTGTTCCTGGTGACTGTTCCATTTACTCCCCTCCACAGCCTGACCAGATTGTCACTCAAACTCACCCAATTATAAGAAGCTCACGGCTTCCTATCAAATGTGATTGCTTATCTATTGTACATTCTTTTGTGATCAAACGCAAATTGTTCGTAGCTGTATATATTCATAAATGAATAAATAAATACACTGCAATCTATTCCTTAATGAAAATATGAAACTTGGATGTTGGAAGGATGAATTTGATTCTTTGAAAACAGTGTAAGAGTTGGGTGCTGCAGTCCCTGCTTTGCAAAATGAACAATTCCTGAACCTAAGCCTTTAAAATAATTGCTACCAATTTAATGCAACCAATAGTTTTGGTATCTATGCCCAAGCTAGGAACAAGTACTGTGTCACAAGAAGCCCAACATTTTAGATCGAATCGATCCTGGAATAAGAGAACCATATGTTATGTAATTTTTTCTGATGCCAACGCTTGTAAATGGTTTCAGAGAAAAATGTGTGAATTGCTATTTCAACCTTTTTCTCGGAGACCTGCTTCACCTTTTCATTTCAGGGCTCTGTAGTTTCTGATAAACAACTATTATTGCATATGGCAGATTGTGTGAGTGAACCATTTCGAATCAAACAATACATCTTAATTCGTGTTTATACTGTGAGATATTAGGAGATCCCGTTTTGTCTAGAATAGTCAATTAATTTTAGATTGTATATTAATGCATGGATGCTGGTCTGCGATAAAAACATTAGTGAGACAACAGGAATCAGGTTGCGTGTTTCTATCTGTAAACATGCAGCATGCATTTAATGTCTTGACTTCTTATTTGAAATAAAATAGGATTTTCAGGTGTAAGACAGCCCGTTGCTCCAGAATGTGGAGTGGGTTTGTCATGGTAGGGGGTATTATTTTATTTTTATTTATTGGTTATTTATAACTCACTTAATACCCAGGGGGTTCTAAGCATGGACCAGGGGTTGAACCTGTGTTGCTCTGTGTCATCTTGCTGCCAATGCGGACCGTTGCCCCTGAGCTATCCTCCCGAGATCAGGGACATTCCTGTGTAAACAAATCAAACATTAGAGATGTAAACATATTCCATAGCTAGATGTAATTACAAAGTTTGAGTTGGCCATTGGATATGTCATGATAATGAATTGCTGAAATAATGGTAAATTATCGCAACCTGAGTTAATAGTAGTAAAATATGGACAGGTAGGAGTAAAATGACACCCCCGGCCTGATCTTGATTAACTGGTCTGCTACAACCATGTTTGCTGATGCGAGCACAGCGAGCGAGACCCTCCCACGTCAAGAACATTTTGAAAAAATGGCTTCCACAATGGGCAATTTACTGCCAGACCCACATCAACATGACCTAAAAGGTTGTGATGGTGTATTTTACAGCGGCTTGTATGTAGGATGCCATGGTTGGCCTCCAGGATGACTCAAAGCCCAATAGTACCAGCCAAACTGCCATTACTCCTCTGCTTAAATTAATGGATTTGCACCATTATTTGCTGCATCGCCTCATTCCAGAGCAATTGTTCCCTGGCGCATGATATACCACAGGCAACTTTCGCAAAAATACTGAAGTATGGTGGACCACATGCTTTCCCAATGGACCAGCACGCTGTTAATGAGAAGGAGAAGTTCTGCTTGTCTTCTCCAGCATGTTTGACTGCACCCTTGTAGCGTTCATCCCATTGTGGCAAGCTGCAAAAACTCCAGGACAACACTATAGTAATGCAAGTATAAAGACTTACAAAAATAAGAGAGAGGGATATTGCTTTTTCTGAAAAACTATTTTCATTTCCTGCACAAGACAGGGGGTACATTACATTAAAGCTGAGACAAGTTGTTTTCATTTACTGCACAAGACAGGGGGTACATTACAATAAAGCTGAGATAAGTTGTTCCATAATATGCAATATCGTGCAATTTACACATGCTGCTCCTAAAACCCTGGCCAGTAGACACAGGTGCTAGTGATGCCTTTTAAAACTATTTTCTTTCCTGAAATGTGGCCCATCACATCAAAGGCAATATTTTTCCAACCAAAGACACCAACCACGGGAGACATTCGAGAGGGTGCTGCACAGATACCCTTTCACTTTCCATGCTGGCCGAATATGCATTGTAGGCGGAGGCCTGAAGATGGTTATAATGAACACATGCATTGCACGTTTGAACAATACACTTAATATGTGCACTACATGTATTCAGTATAATGGCCGGGACCATGAGCTAGGGAGAACATACTCTGGTTGCAGTCATGAAACACTACAGATGTTTAATAAACTTACAAATGTGTGTGGCCTGCCAAACATTACAGAGGCGGGAAGGAATAGGATATCCCAAACATGTTGTGATCTGTGTGTGGCTTGCAGGTCGCAGGTTCGAATCCCGGCAAGGCCAACTTATCCTTTCATCCTTCTGAGGTCTAAAAATTAGTACCAACTTCATTTGAGTGATATCTTATAGAAATGTGTTCCATAAAACACTTTGGCGAAAGCGCTACATAAATAACACATCATTATAATTTAAAAGGCAATTCTGCAATGCAGCCTTTTCGAAGTAGAATCAAGGGCACACCTTCAGTTATGGATGCGCAGTACTACTATGAATAGTCCTACAATAATTACGTCCTTGCATCCTCAGAAGTACAGTAGGACTCAATTGACAAGGAGTAGCAAACTGAAGGACATAAAAATTACTGACATAAAAACATCTAAAGGACACGCCCAGGGGAATAGTGGAAAGCAGCTATGCAAGAATTGGCAAAACGCATCACCAATCCAGCAGCAAACTGCATATTGCATAGCTATGGAAATCACAAAATTGCATGCTCGGAAAAGCAACAAGCTCCGACTTATCCAGTGTTGAAATCAACAAAAATGCATACGAAATGGAGCAGCATGCCTATCAGACAGTGTTTTAGAAAAAACATCAATGCTGTGTTTTGGAAAAAGTTGACGAAAATCCAATTGCAGTTGATGGTTTCATCATGATCAAACCTGGGCATCAATTTCGGTGCAGAGTTTTTGCTTTGAAGGTTGCACGCCCAATAAAATGTAATTGTGTTGTGTAGAAGTGTTGAGGTGGAGTTATAGGCACACGTTCAACTCACCTACAGTGACCTTAGTTCTCAGTTACATCAGAATGCTATGTTTTATGCCAAGTCCTGTCGAGTACATATTTCAATAATTTCTTCATTGGTGCAATATTTCCTTTATTAAGACTTAATATTGATATTATCTTATAACCAACTCCTCGTTCATCTATATATTATAATACTTAAATTACTATTGTGTCCTTATTTATGCAATAATCATTTTAATTATTATCAGACTACCTTATGTCGGTTCTTGATATTCTGCACTTGTTTGCACACAGCTACTTCAAATTATATATATTAATGCCTCCCTTCCAACTGCAAATGGTGCTGCCTTACAGAATGCCAGCATTACACCTCTGCCAATTGTTAGCAATGCCTCCCTACCAACTGCAAGTTATGCCTCGTTACCAAATGTTAGCATTACATCTATGCCAATTGTTACCAATGCTGCCCTTACAACTGCAAGTTATGCTGCCTTACCAAATGTTAGCATTACATCTCTGCCAATTGTTAGTAATGCCTCCCTACCAACTGCAAGTTATGCCTCAGTACCAAATGTTAGAATTACATCTCTGCCAATTGTCAGCAATGCCTCCCTACCAATTGCAAGTCATGTCTCATTACTAAATATTAGCATCACATCTCTGCCAATTGTTAGCAATGCCTCCCTACCAATTGCAAGCTACTTCTCCCTGCCAAATGGTATCAATGGCCCATGACCAATCGTTAGCAAGACACCCAGGCCACATATTGGCAATTGTCCTGCCCCAGCTATCGACACCCAAAACCACCACCCAGACCCCAGTAGAATCACCACTCCCCACACCACACTTTGGCTCCACCCATGTCCTCTACCTAGCCATAATAAATACCTGCTCACTGACCGGACATGTCTCAGATATCCATGACCTCCCAACCAAGAACGACCTAGATGCACTAGCCATTACCAAAACCTGGTTGCACACCACCTCCAGACCCTTGCTGTCCCTCATCCTCCCACCAGGCTACATCATCTATAGAAGTCACAGACTTAATTCAAGAGGAGGTGGAGTGGCATTTATGGCAAATGACCACATGTCCATAAGACAAGTACCCTCTTCCCTGAATAACAACTGTGACATCCACTCTCTCAAATGGACCATCTCCCCCTCTAAAACAATCACCTTCCACCTCATCTATCGCCCTCCATGTCCCACTCTCACATTCGAAGATGACCTAATCCTCTTACTAAACAGCAACATGGGCCTTAACGACCCCACGGACCGACCAGCCACCTCACTAGTCTCTGCCCTCATCCCTCTATGTTTTGACCAACGCATCAGTGACCCCACTCACAACAAAGGCTGAGTGCTAGATTGGCTGGCCAACCTCAATTTTCACACCTCCATCAAATCCAATTCACCATGCCCATGGTCAGGCCATACTGTGATCACCTTTTCACACCCAACTAACCCACCACCTAAACCATCCTCTGACCTCCCACCCACTCTTGCCCAGTGCTCTTGCAAACTAACTAAGGAGAATCTCTCCCCCTTCCTCAATGTCCTCAATCCCAACCTCCTGGAGACCTCTAACCCAGAGACCCTACTGCAGCATTATTCCTTCGCTCTCACTAATGCCATCAATACCATTGCCCCACTTGTCGCCAGGAAATCCAAGACAGCTATCCACACTAACGCTTAGTACACACCATCGCTCACAGCCCAAAAGAGACTTTATAAGTCCGATTGGGGCAAAAACCCATCTGAAACCATCAAGCAAGCCTTCCATACCCTTTCCAACAATTTTAAAAAGCCATTCTACACGCTATGGCCTCCTCCTTTAATACAAGCATCACCAATGCCAACTCTGACTCAAAAGAACTTATCGCCATTCTCAAAGAACTAGAGATACCGCCCCCCACACCCTCCCCCCCCAGTTTCCTCGACCCTCAAGGATGCTACCTGCTGTAACTCAGTTCAGAACACCCTTCGATCCAAAATCGACACACTGAAGCAGAAAATGAGTGCTAAAAAAGCCTGCATCTTGCAATAGCCCCTGCCCACATTCTAACCCATGGCAAACAGCAGACATCCCGTTGTTCAGCTTCAACAAACTCACCACACAAGATACCCTTCACATCCTACAAAGTCACAAGCCATCCAAATGCAAAGGGTACACATGTCCAACACCATTGATCAAAGACTGCGCCACTCATCTAGCCCCTTGAATCACAGCCTTTATCAATGCGTCCTTCAGAACTAGTGTAGTGCCCACCCCCTCAAGAAAGCCTGGGTCCTTCCATTATAAAAAAATCCCAACCTTGACCCCTCAATAGCAACCAACTACTGCCCTATCACCACAGTCCCATTCCTCCTGAAACCTTTCAACAGAGCAGCCTACTTACAAATACATCACCTAGAAACCAACCTTATCCTTGGCACCCGACAATCAGGCTTCCATCCTGGCCATGGGACCAAGTCTGCCCTCCTGGACCTCAAAATGGAGCCTGACGCTATCAGGGACAATTGCAAACTAACCCTGCTCCTCCTCCTCGACTTGTCCACGGCCTTTGATCTAGTCGACTACAACATTCCTCGTTGCCACCTCACCTCCTTAGCTGTCTTCTCCCAGGAAGCGTCCTCTTGGGTGACTTCCTTCCGTTAAGGGAGAGTGATGAAAGTCTTTGCCAACAAGGCCTGTGCCTCATCATCCCCCATCAGCTGCAGAGTTCCGCAAAGCTCTTGCGTCTCTCTCTATAACATATTCACAAAGCGTGTTTTCGACCAACTTGACTCGCTCGGCATACCTTACACTGACTATGCTGATGACACACAGATTCTCCTCCCACCCACAGACTCCTACCTCAAAGTCTCCACCACCCTCAGCTACACTTACACCACCATCCAATCTTGGATGGCGATCCATGGCCTCTGCCTCAACGATGAGAAAACCAAACTTCTCATTGTTGGTCCGGCAGCTGCATTAAAAACACCAGAGCCCCTATATTCCAACTTCAACATCGATGGCGCTGTCATCCCTGTCTCCTCCTCTTTAAAAACTCTTGGTGTCTATCTTCACGCTAATCTCTCCCTATCTCACCAAATAAGTGCCATCTCCACGGCAGCTGCCTACTCAACAAAACTTCTGAATACCGTCAGGCCCTTCCTTTTTAGGGACAACCGCATTGCGATCGCCTGGGCAGTGGTGGGCACCTGGCTCTGCTACTGTAATGTCGTATTCGCTGGCACATCAACCCATAATATCAAAAAAACTCTAGACCATCCAGAACAATGCTCTATGCGTGGCCCCAACATCCCCATATCAGAGCACATCTCAGCCGCCCACAGGGCCGCCCACTTGCTGCCCATCAACAAAAGAATCCTTTTCAAGACCCTTTTGATCACCCACAAATGCATCTCCAAAACAGCCCCACCCTACCTGGTTGACATAATCACCAAAGCTGTATCTTGCAGGCACACAAGAACCCCATACTCACACAGATTGGTCCTATCCATGTGCAAACGAGCCAAAGCGGGAGGGTCCAGCTTCCCTGTTCTTGCTGGCAAATACTGGAACTCCCTCCCACCGGCCCTAGGAGCAGAGTAATCCTACTGGGTCTTCTGGAAAGCTCTCAAACCCTGGCTCTTCACCTAAATGAGATGTACAACTTATTGCTATGCTTGTAGACATGAACGTCTTCATCTGTAACTGTATACTGAAACTAACACCTAAATTTCATTTGTGTTTTGCCATTTTTGTATACATTCCTCCTGGGATATTACATGGATTGTGAAGGGTTTTGAAGTGTATATGCTACCTAGGT
This sequence comes from Ambystoma mexicanum, assembly GCF_040938575.1. NCBI lineage: Eukaryota > Metazoa > Chordata > Amphibia > Caudata > Ambystomatidae > Ambystoma > Ambystoma mexicanum. The sequence continues at coordinate 872,685,052 of NC_090930.1, forward strand.
CAGGGGAGCCGACTTATCACATTTCCCATGGGGGTGCCCACATGTAGGAAGTGACATCACTGGCAGTTATATGACCGCATTTGCAAGTAGTCGCCAACTTGGTGCAAGGGGGTGGCGTGCAGAACAGTGGAAACATTGGCTAGCTTGTACTGCATATACTAAAGTCAAGTAAGAAGGAGGTTTAAGCCTTTCAGTGCATTTCAGTAGGCCATCACTGCCCCTACTCCACCCCTCTATAATCATCCAGGTTGTAGTAGCCCTCAAAAGGCAGAGCAACACAACTAGGATGGGAGAACGAAATGCCATACCATCCTGTGAGTGTGTCAAACCCCAGAGCAAAGACTGTGCATGTGCCTCCTACCTTGGAGCACAATCTCACTAATTTGGTGCAAATCTTGCAAATGGGAGCATGGGAATCTCCTGCATGTGTGTGGGCTGCAGACCCCGGATCACATGCACACTTCTTCAGTGTGAAATTCTGGCCAAGGCTCTTTGGGCAAGCATTCAGGATGGGTCTCACACCTCCTTTAAACAGTGTGATATATTGAGTGGGCACCTCACTCCTTGGAGCATAGTATCAACTGTTGCTGGTAATCTCATAACTGAATGTACAGTTTCACTCTTGGTCATCTCAGTCACCCCATGTATATGAATGGCGTCAGTCTTCCATCTGGGAAGACAATTATATATTCTGATATCTTACAAGCACAAGCCTTCTATCTCTTGCCCCATGATGGCTTCCAATATCCTGAACGGCAGATTATGGACAGCAGGCAGCTTGGGACATGCCTGTTGCCAATTCAATGTAGCCAGATCTACTATTTAGACACTGGGCGAGTGCCATGAACCCACATTTGTGGTGAAGAAGTACTCAACATACAGAACACAATGGAATAGTGTTGCAGTCCTGCTGAGAAATGACAATTCGGTCTGTTTAAAAGTAAAGCAGAGTGGCTGAGAAGTACACGACTGTGCCATTAAAAATAAAGCAGCTGTGGTGGGTGTAAGTGCTGCTTCAGTGGCATCAAGAGTATGCAATTCCCTGTGGGGTAGTGTTGGTCATTCCCTATTGAAGTATAGCAGCCCTATTGAGAAGTGCCATTAAAAGTGAAGCTGTCCAGTAGGCTGGATCAGTGCTGCCCCATAAAAGGTGTAGAAGCCTCTGTGAGAAGTGGCAGTACTGTGCCAAAGGTGAGAAGTGTAGTATTTTCACATTAACTATGCTTAAGCACTTTGGGTTATTGAATAGTGCTGATACATTCTGAGTAATTCCATCCCTTTAAATATATTAGCTCTTGTATAACCACAACAGTGTTGAGTTATTCTGATAATGATGAAGATGATATCAGACTTGCTCACTAGTTCTGGTTCTGTATCATTAAATGTGCTTCAGATCTTCAGGAGGATAGCTCAGGGGTAGCGTGCTGGCCACCGGAAGCAAGATGACACGGAGCAAAACAGGTTAAGATCCCTCGGTCCGCGCAACACAAGTTAGATCCCTCGGTTCACGTAACACAGGTTCGATCCCTCGGTCTGCTCTTAGAAACCTCTGGGTATTACGCGCATTATAATTAACCAATAAAAATAAAAATAAATAAATCAGCTGAGAAGTGCTAAGCCTTGTAGAGTGTAGCAGCTCAACTGGGAAGTGCTCATGTTGTCCCATCAAAAGTATAGCAGCCCCACTAAGATGAACTAGCATTGCCTAAACAAAAGCATAGTATTACCGCTGAGAAGGTTCAACAATTAAAGAAGCCCTGTTGGGAAACAGCAGTACCACCCCATCAAGAGTATAGCGAGCTAACTGAGGAGTACCAGCATTGCCCCATTTCAAATATGGCTAGCTCTACTAGAAAGTGCTGGCTCATACAAATTACACATCCCTGCTGAGAAGTGCTGTTACTGTCTCTATAGAGGCCCAATAGCTTGGCACCATTAGAGTTACAGCAGCCCTGCAAGTACTGTCCCATTGATTGGTATTACACTGAACAAGGATAAGAGTATGACAAGGTCCATACTGGGTTCTATGTGATAATTCCCTATTTTGAAGAACAAATACAAAAAAAGACCGATTTATTTCGGCCGATTTGTGTGGTCTTCAAAATGCCGAATTATCACATTCTACTGCCCCCCCAAGCCCCCCAAGAAGGTGATCCCACCTAACCCCACACTCCCTCCCTCTCCCATGCTGTTTCCTTCCTTAGAATTCAGAGAAGTTCTCTCCCTCAATGCCTCCGTTCCCCACCCATAGCATTCACCCTCACCACGTGTACACTCAGAGACATGCAGTATCATTTGCCCTCTCCCTGCCCCCTCCTTCCGCGGATGCAATGTATGCAATGCAAGAGGGGATCACAGATGTAGAGGTACACCCAACCCAAAATGATTTTTATAAATTGAGGGACAGATGCTTAGAAATTGAGGGACAGAGGCTCTTACTTTGCATCTGTCCCTCAATATATAAAAATCGTTTTGGGTTGGGTGTATCTCTGCAGGTTTTTATAAATTGAGGGACAGAGGATCTTGCTTTGCATCTGTCCCTCAAATTATAAAAATCGTTTTGGGTTGGGTGTACCTCTACATCTGTGCACCCTCTTCGGCAAGAGGGGTACACAGATGTACAAATACACCCATCCCAAAACGATTTTTAGAAATTGAGGGACAGAGGCTCTTGCTTTGCATCTGTCCCTCAATTTATAAAAATCGTTTTGGGTGTACCTCTACATATGTGCACCCATGCACAGATGTAGAAGTATAGTCAACCCAAAACGATTTTTAGAAATGGAGGCACAGATTCAAACTCTTGCTTTGCATCTGTGCCTTAATTTCTAAAAATCGTTTTGGGTGTACCTCTACATATGTGCACCCATGCACAGATTTAGAAGTATACCCAACCCAAAACGATGTTTAGAAATGGAGGGACAAGATGCAAGAGCATCTTGCTTTGCATCTGTCCCTCAATTCTAAACATCGTTTTTTTTACCTGGCTTTTACCCGGGCCGCCAGAGAGAGACACAGTATGGATGGAACTAAGGACCATCCATACTGTGTCTCTTCTCACCGGCCCGGGGGTGGGGTGTATTTGGGACTCAGCCCCGACTTCATTCTGCCGGGGGGTGCCTGGGCCCCGGAGCACCCGTGTACTTGGCGCCCCCGACTTAGGTAACAATTTCTCTTGCTTGGGGGAAATGTGCCTTGTGGGTTTGTTTGTTTTTGGAAAAAAATGTGTTTCAATCACATTTCCTCTGCTTTGTGCCTCAGGACTGTTCTACTTCTTAACCAATTTTAAACAAATTTTGGAAATTCTGCAAGAGACAGGTCCAGTTTAGCCCTGTATAAAGTGCAGGTTGTCCAGTAAAATCAGCGGTTTTACCAAATATGTATGTCCCTCCCACCACTTGTCAACCTAACTAGGCAACTGAAGCTCAGGGCAGTGCTTGGAAATATGTGGGATGTATACAGATTATCTCAACAACCACCAAAAATGGGCTTATTCTATGGAAACCCCCCAGAAACCTTTCAGGTTTGCTTTCAGGTCGCAAACAGTGATTTGGCAGCTGCCTCTGGACTGTATTCTTAAGCAACAAACCTACCTACTGAAGGCCACACTTACATGGAAGAGGCTTAATGGTAACCCACTTATTCCATCTATAGAGCAGGTTGCTTTGGACCACTGTGGTCTGGGGAGTCTTGTAGTACTAGAACATTTTGTGTACTGGTTTGGGTATGCAGCCTTAAAGACTCTCTCCCAACGTGTTGCCTTCAGTACTGTGAGGTGCTCTTTCTACCATTACCGGACAACGGAGAGAAGCAACTTCAATTTTAAAAGTTGTTCACCTCAATTTCTAACTATCAATAGTTGCACTGCCAAAGCAACTTGAGCATGGTCTTACTGTTGTCCCCTATGTTGGTAATACTTGAGATGATTTATACTATTAGCCTCATTACAGGTTTGCCAGTATCCCACCACTAATTCCAGGAGGATATCAGCAAATGCTAATATCATGGATCTGCGTGAAATTACTGAGTTGGAAAGTTCGACCACCAAAAGTCTGTTTTATTTTAATTTCATCCCACCTTACACCTATACATTTTTATTAACTTTACCCCCCCCACATATACATATGCGAATAAATGGGGAACTGACCTTTGGTGGTAGGGCTTTTCTAGTTAGGTAATTTCGTCCTAACCCAATATCATTACTGGCACTTATCTGCCAGTATCACCGGCAGATTACAAGTGCCGGTTAGAATGGTAAATCCCCATTCCATGGATTCCTATAGACTCCATGGGGGGACTGTGCCAGTATAACAGGCAACAGTATTACCGTGCTGGTAATACTGGCAGTTTTTTGCCAGTAGGGGTCAGATTTACCCCCAGCTCTTAGCTGGAGGAAAATCCTCGATCCCTACTGGCACATTTGTAGTTGGCCGGTCTGGTAAAAGTGCTGGTAAACATTATTACTGACATTTTACAGTGTACCGGCCAATTTCCAATGAGGCCCTTTACCCTATCGATGTTGCCGTTGTTTTGACAGACGTTCTTAATGTATTTTATTCACCTTAATGTCAGCCACTAAAGCAATTCATACAATTGGGTGCCAGGCTATAACACTCCCTTCTACTGGAGTGCCAGACTTTCACTCCATACAAAAGGTTGGAACCCTTCCTAGCCACCTAGTCTTCCCTCTATGTTTCTGTTCAAATTATCCTAATACAACGTCTAGCCTTGATGAGTCCACTCTTGGCTTCCAGTCTTGGCAGTTCCAGTATTGCTATGCTGGAGTTTGTAAGGATGGAGAAATTAAATGCATTCCCTGACAACAAAATACCTTAACACTTCACTGCAGCACATTTTAAATCAATCAGATACCCACACCCAATTATGATATACACATGCATCTTTCTTGGCTGCCTAAGTAAATTCACTCTGCAAAATGTCCTTGTAGATTTTCTGCACTCCAGATCCACTTTTCACATTGGCTGGATCAACAGGCACTCAAACTATCACAAGCATTATCCCTCGACTTTTAACCCACCTCACCTCTGTTTGGATCCCTGTTTGTTTTATCTTTATGCTCTTTACACTTCCCGTCCACATCTATCCCTCTTCGTCTGTATGCTTCTGACGGAGCACACTACGCCAACTTCCTGAAAATGTTCGGAAATGTGATTTGGAACAATATACCAGCATTGAAACATAATTTCATGTTCATCTCTCATATTCCCCCTGTCCATTTCAATAGGTACTCTTACACTAGCAGAAAAAATATGGTTCACTAGACTTTAGTTCCTGTTGGATCTATTTTCATTCAAAGGGTTCTCATGTCTTGCAACACCCTAAATCTTCACCCATTAGATTTCTGTACTTTGTTAAATCTTTTCTTAGTTTCTTCTCCTCACAACCCTTCAACCCTATCGCCTTCAGCTTTGTTTCTACTTCTTTACAATTACTATCTTCATTTCTGCCGACTCCATGATCCCTCTTTTTTGTCACATTTGGACCATTTTTAAAATAAAATACTTTTTTGGGGGGGTTTTGTTTAAACTCAATTTACCTCATTATGGGGTTTGCGGTAAAATGCGGCAGTAGGAAGTGGGCTACCGCCGACCCCGTAACACTGTTTCTGCTGCCTGACATCCCAGTTCCACCGGGATATCATAGGCGGTGTCGGAATGGATATTTCCCATTCCACTGGGAATGGGAAACCTGAAGTACCGGCATGGCTAGTAACGGTGCTGGTGCTTCAGTTAAAAGCCTGCCGGTAGGGGCCTGAACTCCCAGCAGGTCAGCCCTGCTGGGAGTTCCATGCCCCTACCTGCAGACTCTCAATTTGGCAGTCCCAAAAAGGTTCCGGTACATTGCTACAGGCACCCTTATTTCGGGACCGCCAAACTTGTAATGAAGCCCAATGAAATTTGAATACTAGAATCCAATAGCGCTCTCACTATTGAAATGTATCGTGCATCATTCAAAACTGACCATTGTCAACTTTTATCAAAACATTCAATTCAGTAATGGGTGACAACACTTCTATTAAATATCATGCAGGAGTGGTTGAAAAATTTAAATTTAATCATTTTGACAAAAACAGATATATTGGCAAATATTCCAACATGTGTTTCAACCTAAGTCTTATTCAAGGGAATCACATTATTATTTGAACATTCAAAGAAAAAAGAGAGGAGAGAAAAATTAAATAGAATCGAAGGAAAAAGGGAAATTATTCAACAAAATTCATATGAATCTCTCTTAAAAGTATGGACCATTTTTCAAAACATTGGATTATTTCCTTACCCTAAATACTCAATTAAGATGTCACTGGTCATCAGTCTATTTCAGAGTTTATTATTGATACTTTAAAATTACAGTTAAGAAAAAAAGAGCATTTTAAGTTCACAGTCACTCTGTGTTGCTATAGGGCAATCCAGTATATGACAACAGACACACCCATTTTTCTGCTAATAGCAGAGGAAAATTTACCTCTAAACTTGTTTTGGTACTGATTGCCATAAAGTTCTAAACAATGGTGCAGTGCTTCCTTTTGGGTTCCCTAGGGAATTGTAAATGGGGAGTCTTATTATAAAATAAGTCAGGCAAGTATTTGTACTATAGCAGTATTGAACTAGTTGAACTGGGAGACTCCAGTCCTTTAACACGAAATACCAATGCCCTTGAGATGAATGTGGATGCAGAAGTTACTCAAACATCAATAATCAAAACGACTCAGGTAGTTGGGGAAAAGTTAACTGTTTTAATATCAGTTATCTAAAACAGGGAGTACAACGGATATCAATGGACGTCTCAGCGCATATATTCTCAACGCATCTTGAACAAAACGCTTTCTTTTATAACAAAAACTCACCATAGGTGACGTCAACCTACTATTTACTAACGTCATCCTACGTGGCAAACTACAAACATCTAGTGGCAATTGTGATTGGTTCTAAAGGACACGATCCATACTAGTCTAAGAAAGTGAAAGAAAGTGATAGGTTTCGTAACATCAGATGGGGCAACTAAGCCCTCCCCTCAAACAAGTCACTATGAACGTCACTAAATACCTGATGTTAGCCGCACACAGGCTGCTCTTCCAGGTGCTTGTTAACTAGTGTTTAACCATAGCTTCCCACCGATGAGCATATCATCTATAATCACCTCAGTGGTCTGCTGTCAATTAAGGCTTTGACCTTATCCTTGGGTGTGTTCCTTTGCTCTGGAGAATTCAGGGGAGTGAAGGCATGCTCTGCCCTCATGCGTAGGTGTGGTCATCATGTGTGTCCACCTTCATCCTTCCACATGACTGAAGACCACAAAATCGAGCTCTAATGCATTTAAAATACTATTTTCTAATTGACCTCTGACGTCTTCTTTGTTTTTGTCCATGTCTTCTGAACAGGAGTTTAGTTCTTTCACACGATTTTATCCAATGTCTGCTCACCCCAGCCTGATAAGACCTTGGGTTCTTTAGGCTCATCCAGGCTCGCCTTTCTGAGTTTCACTCCTGTTAACTCATTCAATTGTTTTTAACTGTGAAACACTGGAAAACAGGCCCTCCTTTTTTAGTCCAGCTCTGCTATAATACGTAGTGGAAACATCCATTCTTTACTTGCTCCTATAAATATATACATTGGCACATGCTGCAATCTGTTCACTATAACGGGCTTTATTTGAACAATGATAAAACTGAGCTACTAGTCCTTGGTCTCAACCTAGACTCAACAAGTTGGATTCTGCTTTTGACTCATTCATCATCGACAGCAACACCATTAAGGTATCCAACAACACTAAAACCCTTGGCATATATTTAGATTCTACCCTGTCTCTAACTAGGCAAACTAATGCTATAATCTCTTTAATCTTCAGCATACACATGCAAACTCATCACTGCCTGTCGACCATTCCTTACCACCACCAATTGCACGACCTTAGCTATAACCCTTGTATTGTCGAAACTTGACTACGGCAATGCGCTCTACCTAGGGACTAGCCAACGGAATATAAACAAATTACAATTAACACGAAATAACGCCATTAGCGCAGCCCCGAACATTCCCAGAAATCTTCATATTTCGGATACTAGACGTAACTTACACTGGCTCTCTGTATCCCAAAGAATCGTGCTAAAATCATTGTCGTTCACACATAAATGTCTAGCAAAGCAGGCACCAAAATATTTGTCCAACCTATTCACACGTAACACCTCAGATCGTCCCCAGAGAGCAGCCCAAAGTCATTGCCTCTTGTTACCAAGGTTCAAGCTTCAGAAAGCGGGGGGAAGCAGCTTCCCTGTGCTTGCCACAAGACCCTGGAACTCTCTACCCACCCCACTTAGAACTGAACCCTCCTTCCATGCCTTCAGAAGCAAAGTAAAAACTTGGCCGGTAGTGCAGGACCACCTCATACTTGCCTAACCAACGCTTACTATGTCCATATGATAATACTGCTGTAAATATTACTCACACTTTGCTGTCTAGGTTGCTTATGTAATTTGTAAAAGCTTATGTAAAACACAATTACCTGTTCATATCATGTAATATATCTTGTAACACTATGTAAATATATGTAATATATATACTCTAACTTTATGTAAATATATGTAACTGTAACCTTCTGAGAAATGCCTTTGAAACATTATGTAAATACATGTAACTGTAACCCACCTAAGAAATGCGGCCAGATGCCCTAGGACCTGGCGTGTTATATAAATAAATAAATACAAATACAAATACAAATACAAATACAAATACAAATAAAGCTAGCCTCGAAAATATTTTGGGCCTGATCACGACCTCGGCGGTAACGATAACGCTATTAGCGCGGGGGCTATTAGCGCGACCGCCATAGCCCCCGGCGCTAATAGCGCGGGATCACGAGTTGGGCAGATTTGGAAGTCCCCATTCCCCATTGAGCCCATTCGGGAATGCCCCATTCCCTATTGGATTCGCGCTCTTACCGCTGGCGGATTTCCCGCCAGCGGTAATAGCGCGAATTATCGGCGGATTTCCCCCCCAGCCAAGTGCTGGGGCGAAATCCACCGAAGCCCTGATTCGGCGGACCCTTAAATCCGGCTAGTAATAGCGCTACCGCCGGATTTAAGGGTTACCGCCGAGGTCATGATCAGGCCCATTGTCTGCTTGTGTCTCTTTGCATATGTACACGTGTAAAATGACTTGATATCTTCATCAGTTCTGCAGCATAACTTTCTTCACCTTGATCCCAAGATGTCACTTATCTTTAATACTTTCTTGATGCCTTATAGAATATCTTCACATGTGTTATTATGTCTCTCAGTATTTCATTAAGTGCTACATTATTCCTTGGATCCCTCAGGAACATGCGGACATCAGTTTGTCTCCCAATATGATGTGGGCACCCCTCAATCAAATAATAGAACACAAAGCCAACCAGCCTATGCGCATTATCAGCCCATAGGGGCATTTGTGTTTTCCCAACTGTACTCAGGAAGCTGAAGAACCTGGTCTATTATAGCTGCAAGCAATCTCCTCATAATCGGACCAGACTTAGGATATTGCAGGAACAGATGAACACTATTAGTTCTCCCCACAAGCGCAGGGTATGTGCGCAAAATAAACAGACTAACTGCAAGAACGATCTGTGAAACGTTGTAATTAGGCACCACCATGGGCACCTTCAAAAAGAAATTCAGTGAAAAAGGAATTGGGGAACTGTTCCCGCTTTCAGTCATCAAAAAGGAACTCCAAATCTGGCATGCTCTCCTTTTTGATCAAGACACAGGACGATTCATGGAATGAATGTGCGCCGAAAATTCCGGCGCGGAGGTGCCAAAACGTGCGGATCGCAGTGCAAGTGCGAAAATCGCAGGGAAACCAGCGCACATCGATTCATGGAAGTCCGTGCGCGAGAAAAATATTGGATGTGCGCTGAAAAAGTGTGTGGCGTGCGCCGGCGCACAGGTCATCCAACGGCGTGCGCCACGGCCACAGCGAAATCACACATAGCGCGGCGCACATAACAAAAGTAGGCAGAACACGGGGCGTAACACTCGGAATGGGGAACAACGCGTGAAAATATGGGCGATTCATGGAATCGAATAGGGCAAACCAGTGCACGGGCAAAGAAGCGCACAGGGCCAAACAAGTCCGCCACAAGAAAGCAGGCGGTAGCGTCCCTGCGCATGAAATAAATGTGCGCCAAAATGTGCGCTAACAAAAAGCACCTATATACAGCTATGATGAATGATCCATACTGTGGCCCTCTAGGACAAATGAGGTGCAAAGGGGTACGCGACAAACACGGACACCCGCTGTGTGAAAAATAGTGTGTGCGTGTATTTCTGGGTACGCGGGAAGTTCCACACGCGATTGTCCTTGGTACGTGTATTCCGGGGTGCCCGTGAAGTTTCACACGCGATTTCAGCAGGGTACGTGTATTCCAAGGTGCGTGGGAAGTTTCACACGCGAATTTGCAGGGTACGTGTATTTCGGGGTACACGTGAAGTTCCACACGCGATTTCAGCAGGGTACGTGCACTTCGGATGCGCGGGAAGTTCAACACGCGAATCCAGCAGCCTACGTGTATTTTGGGGGTGCCGGGGAGTACTACACGTGAATTGGCCGTGTGGGTCCTCCCAGGTGTTCCCTCTACACCCTCCATGGCCACTGCAGGCAGCCCACACCACAGGGGACTACCCTGCACCCCTGCACATGCCGCAGGCAGGTCATCTACCATGGCCATGCCCCCCAGCCAACCCACATGTCACCTTGCACTACTGCCCACCAACGCATGTCTCCCAGCACCCCCACCCCCCATCAAGGGGCACCTTCCACCAGGCCCCCACTCATGTCTCCCTGCACCCCACCCTCCAGCATCCAGGGCCACCCTCCACCAGGCCCCCACTCATGTCCAACTCATGTCTACCTGCACCCCCACCCCCCAGCAGTCAGGGGCACCCTCCACCAGGCCCCCACTCATGTCTCCCAGCACCCCCACCCCCCAGCAGTGCAGGGCACCTGCCAGCAGGCCCCCACTCATGTCCAACTCATGTCCCCCTGCACCGCCACCCCCCAGCAGTCAGGGGCACCCTCCACCAGGCCCCCACTCATGTCTCCCAGCACCCCCACCCCCCAGCATCCAGGGGCACCCTCCACCAGGCCCCCACTCATGTCCCCCTGCACCCCCACCCGCCAGCATCCAGGGGCACCCGCCAGCAGGCCCCCACTCATGTCCAACTCATGTCCCCCTGCACCCCCACCCCCCAGCACTCAGGGGCACCCTCCACCAGGCCCCCACTCATGTCTCCCTGCACCCCCACCCCCCAGCATCCAAGAGCACCCTCCACCAGGCCCCCACTCATGTCCAACTCATGTCTCCCTGCACCCCCACCCCCCAGCAGTCAGGGGCACCCTCCACCAGGCCCCCACTCATGTCCCCCTGCACTCCCACCCCCCAGCATCCAGGGGCACCTGCCAGCAGGCCCCAACTCATGTCCAACTCATGTCCCCCTGCACCCCCACCCCCCAGCAGTCAGGGGCACCCTCCACCAGGCCCCCACTCATGTCCAACTCATGTCTCCCTGCACCCCCACCCCCCAGCATCCAGGGGCACCCTCCACCAGGCCCCCACTCATGTCCAACTCATGTCTCCGTGCACCCCCACCCCCCAGCAGTCAGGGGCACCCTCCACCAGGCCCCCACTCATGTCTCCCAGCACCCCCACCCCCCAGCATCCAGGGGCACCCTCCACCAGGCCCCCACTCATGCCCAACTCATGTCCCCCTGCACCCCCACCCCCCAGCAGTCAGGGGCATCCTCCACCAGGCCCCCACTCATGTCTCCCAGCACCCCCACCCCCAGCATCCAGGGGCACCCTCCACCAGGCCCCCACCCATGTCTCCCAGCACCCCCACCCCCAGCAGTGCGATTGGCCTGGGTACGTGTATTTAAGGGGTCTGCGGGTAGTTTTACACGCAATTTCAGCAGGGTACGTGTATTACGGGTTCGCGTGAACTTCCACACGCGATATCAGCAGGGTACGTGTATTACAGGGTTCGCGTGAACTTCCACACGCGACATCAGCAGGGTACGTGTATTACGGGGTTCGCGTGAACTTCCACACGTGATATCAGCAGGGTACGTGTATTACGGGGTTCGCGTGAACTTCCACACGCGACTGGGTCTGGGAGAGTGGGGTACGTGTATTCCTGGGGTGGGCGGGAAGATTTACACGGTCGCCTACAACGCGCCAAAAAAGACGGTCCAATCTGGAAACACGTACGCCAGCATGAAACAGGCGCACGTCGACTCGCAGGAAGCAGGCGTACGTCGACCCGCGCAGCTGTAACGCTCACCTGATTCCCACGGAGGCGCAGGTCTGGATTTGAGTGCTGATGCTTCTTCAATGGTGAAGCGCAGGACTCTGAAGATGGACAGGAAGGGCCCTCTACACTGGCTTCTCCGGCTCGCCGGAATATTCCCCTGTGCGTGAAAAGGGAGTATTACCTACTGACTGAGTTATGCTCAAGCCTCCCACTCTCTTCCAACCCTCCACGATACCCTACCACGATTCCCCGTGAAGTCTCACCTTAGGGTCAGGAAGGATGAGCTCTCCATCCTGCTTCTGATGCAGGGGCGCGTTGAAACCCAGTTACTTCACTGGTTTGAGGATTGATGGGAGTTCAGGTAAGCTTGACTATTCAGGTAAGGCTCTGTAAAAGTTCTGTTGCAAGTTCAAAAGTCCAAGCTTAATAATAATGTTCATTGTCTTTTTGCAGCAAGCGCTAATGCTTATGTCTTTTTTCCCCTTAGGGGCCGGGGTTCGGAATGCCGGAGATATGGCGCCGACCCGAAGTGAAACGTGCAGTTCCTGTTCCAGTAAATGGCAGGTTAGTTCTGGATGAGCGCTCGGGAACTGTCTTTGCATACGCTCATTCAATATCTTTGTATTTTTTCCCCATAGGGGCCGGGGTCCAGAAAATGCCTGGAAGCGGCAAGACCCGAAATGAAATGGGAATGAGCCAACAGGTAAGTCCTATTCCCTTCCTTCTCTCACCTCTTATTCTTGTCTTTTTCTCTAGGCTCTGGGAAGTGGCTGTGTATCCGGATGATCGCTGCTGAAGATGGAGGCACCCAGGAAAGGTGAGTGAAATGCAGCGCTGCAGCGATCGTAACGAAATGCTTTTAAAAATGATGTCTTCCTTTTCAGGATCGTCGGTGTGATGTCTCCGTGGTGCAGATTTAGCTGGTAAGGTCTCTTGTCTCCCTTTGCAGGTGACCCAGGATGCTGACAGGCGTGGCTGAAGTCCAGATGCAGGAGCTGACACGGTGAGCGTCCAGCTGCGAGGAGCAGAACAACGCGAAGCGTGATTTGCTGATCGGGTGTGGTTTAAATAGCTTTGGAAGAAGTTCCAAGTGTGTATCCTTCCTCCGATCAGGTATGTATCCTTCCCCGACCACACCCGGGTGGAAAGTAGTCCCACAGGTAAAGTAGTTCCATTCAGGCCTCAAGAGGGCCTGGATGTGGCAGTATGGTCTGCATCAGGTAAGTGCACATTAAAACACTTGAACACATGTCTAGCTTTATGAGCCTGGCGCCTAAGGCGCCAGGACAGAGGTCCAACATGAGCCTGGCGCCTAAGGCGCCAGGACTGCATCCAAAGGGCCCCAGCTTGGGCCCGCTGGCTCTTCCCTGGGGGAAATGATGCCTGCCTCTGGGGTTGCTGGGTCGGACCTTGCTCCTTGGAGGTAAGCATCATGACAGTACCCCCCCTCAAGGCCCCTCCCAAGGTTCTTCCCTCCGGGGGTTTGGGCTTGTTCGGAAATCTCCGGTGAAACCTTTGTACTAATCGAGGTGCGTGGACATGGTTACTAGGCTCCCACAATCTCTCCTGAGGTCCATATCCCTTCCAGTCAACAAGATAGAAGAGTTTCGACTTTACCACCTTGGAGTCTAAAATGTCTTTAACTTCGAATTCTAATTCCCCTTCAATTTGAACTGGATCTGGAGGCTTGGACAGTCGGGTTCCTGGTTGTACTGGCTTCAAAAGTGATGCATGAAAAACTGGATGAATACGCATGTTGGACGGTAGATCCAGTTTAAAGGCCACTGGGTTGATTATAGCTTTGATGGGATAAGGTCCTATGAATCTGGGATTGAAGGTTCGCGGGCCCTTGAGGGGTAAATGTTTAGTTGCTAGCCATACCTGGTCTCCTACTTGGTAAGGAGGAGTTTTACTTTGGTGCAAATCAGCGTTTTCTTTATACTTTTTCTTGGCTTGCTGTAAATGAGTTGCAGCTTCTTTGAAGGCTCGGGTTATTGTGGAATGCAGATGATGTACTGCGGGCATTTCCAGGGTCAGAGGTGGATCTAGGTCAGAGGTCCGAGGATGGTGACCATACAAAGTATAAAAGGGGGTTTGTCCGGTTCCAGAATGCACTGAATTGTTGTATGCATATTCTGCGATCCAAAGGATGTCTTTCCAATTTAACTCGGATTGGTGTAACATGCACCGAAGATATTGCTCAAGAGTCTGATTGGTTCTCTCGGTTTGTCCGTCGGTCTGGGGGTGGTGGCTGGTGGATAACCGCACATCTATTTGTGCTAGTTGGCAGCACTTCTTCCAAAAATGTGAGATAAATTGACTTCCACGATCCGAGACTAATATGGAAGGGAAACCATGTATGCGAACTATATTCTCCAGGAATTCTTTGGCCAAGACGGAAGCTGAAGGCAAACCCTTTAAAGGGATAAAGTGGGCCGTTTTGGAGAATAGGTCCACAATTACAAGGATTGTGTTGTAACCAGCACAAGGAGGCAGATCTGTTATAAATTCCATTGACAGGGTGTGCCATGGTGCCGGTGGAATATCCAAGGGTTGAAGTAGGCCGGCTGGCCTTTTCTTTTGAGCCTTGTTTTGGGCGCAAATTCCACAAGACAGTACAAAAGACTTTATGTCTTTTCTCCAAGAAGGCCACCAGAAGTGGCGTTTGATTTTTTCCTCCGTTTTAGCGATACCAGGGTGTCCTTCCATTAAAGATTCATGATGATGGGCAATAACAAGTTCTTGCAATTCTTTACTTGGCAGAAACAACCGCTCCTGGAAGTAGGGTAAGTCATCCTTAACGGTGAAATGAGGACCCTTTTGACTCCATTCCAGTAAGGTTGAAGAGTCTAGAAGTTGTTTTACTTGCGTTTGGATATCCTCAATAGTTTGCAATGAAGTTAAGCCTAAGATTCTTTGCTCAGGTATGATGGGCACAGGTTCTAAGCTCGAATTAGGTTCTTCCATGCCAATCCGGGATAAGGCGTCCGCTTTTCCATTCTTGCAGCCAGGGCGATAGGTAATTACAAAATCAAATTCCGCAAAGAATAGAGCCCATCCGAGTTGTCGTGAAGATTGAGCTTTGGCCGTCTTTAAATACTGTAAGTTTCTGTGGTCCGTAATTACGGTGATGGTGTGTCTTGCCCCGAGAAGGTAGTGACGCCAAGCCTTGAAAGCAGATTTGATGGCCAGTAACTCTTTATCGGTAATTGCGTAGTTTATTTCAGGAGGAGAACATTTTCTGGACCAAAAGGCCACTGGGTGTAGTTGGTTAGTTTGTGGGTCTCTTTGCGACAGGGCAGCTCCCATGGCTGAACTGGAAGCATCGGTTTCCACTATGTACGGGAGATCTGGGTGCGGGTGCTTCAATACAGGTGCATAGGTGAATTTGGTTTTCAGCTCCTGGAAGGCTTGTTCGGCCTCAAGAGTCCATTCGAAGCGTTTGTTTTTCTTTAGGAGAGCGGTGATGGGTGGGACTGTTCGGGAAAATTCCGGGATGAATCTTCGATAGAAATTGGCAAAGCCGAGCATGCTCTGAACTCCCTTCACCGAGCTTGGAGATGGCCATTTGAGGATGGCGTCCACCTTTCGCGATTCCATTCGGACTCCTTGAGGTGTCAGGATGAACCCAAGAAACTCAACTTCTGTGGTATGAAAAACGCATTTTTCAAGTTTTGCAGATAGTCTGTGCTGGCGCAGTTTCTGAAGAACTGCCCTAACATGTTTTCTGTGATCAGATTCTGAAGAAGAGTACACCAGGATGTCGTCAATGTAAACAATGACACAGACATCGATAAGTTCCCGAAGAACATCATTCATAAAGTACTGAAAGGCGGCAGGTGCATTGCACAAACCGAAGGGCATCACCTGATATTCGAAGAGCCCAAATTTGGTGCGGAATGCAGTCTTCCATTCGTCGCCTTCTTTTATGCGCACCAGGTGATAAGCTCCTCGGAGATCTAACTTGGTGTACACACAAGCGTCTTTCACCTGGTCGATAAGCTCAGGGATCAAGGGCAGAGGATAACGATTCTTAATCGTTATTTGATTTAGGGCGCGATAGTCTATACACGTTCTAAGGTCACCTTCTTTTTTTGGCACGAAGAACAGAGCTGAAGAGACAGGAAACTTGGACGGGCGAATAAAACCATTGGCTAGATATTGATCTAACTACTGACGCAAATGCAGGTTCTCAGGTTCCGTAAGAGCATAAATCCTACTACAAGGTAGTTGAGCATTGGGTACCAGATCGATTTGGCAATCATAAGACCGATGGGGAGGTAACGTGTTAGCCTGTTCTTTCTGAAAAACGTCTTGGAATTCTTGGTATTCTGACGGTAGCTGTACAGGGGTGGAAGTTGCTGTGGCTAGACCCATAGCTGGATTTCTTGGATAACAAGTTGGTTCACAATCAGGAAAACTTATCATCTTTGCTCGCCAGTCAATTCTGGGATTATGTGTTTCTAACCAAGAAATTCCAAGAATTACTTGAAATTGTGGGGACTTCATCACATCAAACACGATTGCTTCCCGATGTCCATCCTGACCCACCAGTGTCACTTCAACAGTGGAATGCGTTACAGGCCCTGAGGCTATTTCGGTTCCATCTACTGTAGTAATGACATCTTGGGTTACTTTCGGGCGGAGAGGAAGCTTAATCCTGGAAGCCAATTCACGGTCTATGTAATTTCCAATAGCTCCACTGTCGATGTATGCTTTTATAGCATGCAACTGCTGAGGCTGTTTTGGGTCCACGAGCACCATTGGCATGACAAAATGCGAGGTCAAAGAGTTAGTTTTCAAGCTCGGCAAGCGGACCCCTACGCTTGCCGGGCTAGGTCGTTTCCCGAATCAGGTGTCACTAATTCGTTATCAGAAGCTCCAACCACCTTCTTAAGTGGTTTAACTGGACAATTTCGAAGAAAGTGACCGGAAGTCCCGCAATACAGACAAAGTTGCATTTGCCGCCTTCTCTCTCGTTCTTTCTGCATTAATGGTCCTTTAACACCACCGATTTGCATAGGTTCAGATACGTCGGTACTCTTGGAGGTAGCGTGGGTTTTGATCGGTGCTCGGTTTTCATACTTGAACCGATCTGCTTTTCTATTTTGAAGTCTGTGATCAAGTTGAACCACCAAGTCAATGTAGTCTGCGCAGACCTGGGGTGGGTTTACTATCTGAGCTAGAACATCCTTAAGCTCTCCGCGCAGGCCTCGATGAAACAATGTGATCCTTTTGCTTTCTGGCCATCCAGTTTCCACAACCAGTCTGTTAAAGGTGGCTATGTAGGACAGAAGATCCTGATTACCTTGTCGTAAGGATAGCAGTTCGTTATCAAGGGCCTGTCCTTGAGAGTGTCGAGCGAACAATCTTTCCATGCTGGCCTGGAAGCCCTGAAAATTCTGGAGAATGGGATCATCCTGATTTACCAATGGAATAGACCAATCGGCCGCACTGCCACTGAGGTAAGATAGTATAAAGGCTACCTTGGTCTGGTCGTTAGGGAAGGCTCCGGGTCTGCATAGAAAGTGTAAACGACAATGGTTCATAAAGACCGCATATTTCTTGGGATCCCCCGCAAAACGTTCAGGCGGGGCCAAAGGCATGTGCCCAGGTAGATTAATTTGTACCGGGTTACTCAAACCCATTGATGTGGAAATGTCTCCGGAATTAGGTAAAGGAGTGTGCCCTGCCTGGGCCTGTAATAACCTCTTGGCTAGGTCATCAGTTCTTTCCTTAGATAAGATCAGTTCTCTTTTGAGAGCGTTAGTCTCCTGGCGGGCTGAGTGCACCTCTGCCTGTAATTCCCCCAAAAGCTTGGCCAGCTGGTCAGTCTCGGAAGTCTCCATAGTGCCCGGGTGGAAAATTGTGGGTAGGCTTCGCGTTCTGTAACGCTCACCTGATTCCCACGGAGGCGCAGGTCTGGATTCGAGTGCTGATGCTTCTTCAATGGTGAAGCGCAGGACTCTGAAGATGGACAGGAAGGGCCCTCTACTCTGGCTTCTCCGGCTCGCAGGAATATTCCCCTGTGCGTGAAAAGGGAGTATTACCTACTGACTGAGTTATGCTCAAGCCTCCCACTCTCTTCCAACCCTCCATGATACCCTACCACGATTCCCTGTGAAGTCTCACCTTAGGGTCAGGAAGGATGAGCTCTCCATCCTGCTTCTGATGCAGGGGCTCGTTGAAACCCAGTTACCTCACTGGTTTGAGGATTGATGGGAGTTCAGGTAAGCTTGACTATTCAGGTAAGGCTCTGTAAAAGTTCTGTTGCAAGTTCAAAAGTCCAAGCTTAATAATAATGTTCATTGTCTTTTTGCAGCAAGCGCTAATGCTTATTTCTTTTTTCCCCTTAGGGGCCGGGGTTCGGAATGCCGGAGATATGGCGCCGACCCGAAGTGAAACGTGCAGTTCCTGTTCCAGTAAGTGGCAGGTTAGTTCTGGATGAGCGCTCGGGAACTGTCTTTGCATACGCTCATTCAATATCTTTGTCTTTTTTCCCCATAGGGGCCGGGGTCCGGAAAATGCCTGGAAGCGGCAAGACCCGAAATGAAATGGGAATGAGCCAACAGATAAGTCTTATTCCCTTCCTTCTCTTACCTCTTATTCTTGTCTTTTTCTCTAGGCTCTGGGAAGTGGCTGTGTAACCGGATGATCGCTTCTGAAGATGGAGGCACCCAGGAAAGGTGAGTGAAATGCAGCGCTGCAGCGATCGTAACGAAATGCTTTTAAAAATGATGTCTTCCTTTTCAGGATCGTCGGTGTGATGTCTCCGTGGTGCAGATTTAGCTGGTAAGGTCTCTTGTCTCCCTTTGCAGGTGACCCAGGATGCTGACAGGCGTGGCTGAAGTCCAGATGCAGGCGCTGACACGGTGAGCATCCAGCTGCGAGGAGCAGAACAACGCAAAGCGTGATTTGCTGATCGGGTGTGGTTTAAATAGCTTTGGAAGAAGTTCCAAGTGCGTATCCTTCCTCCGATCAGGTATGTATCCTTCCCCGACCACACCCGGGTGGAAAGTAGTCCCACAGGTAAAGTAGTTCCATTCAGGCCTCAAGAGGGCCTGGATGTGGCAGTATGGTCTGCATCGGGTAAGTGCACATTAAAACACTTGAACACATGTCTAGCTTTATGAGCCTAAGGCGCCAGGACAGAGGTCCAACATGAGCCTGGCGCCTAAGGCGCCAGGACTGCATCCAAAGGGCCCCAGCTTGGGCCCGCTGGCACTTCCCTGGGGGAAATGATGCCTGCCTCTGGGGTTGCTGGGTCGGACCTGGCTCCTTGGAGGTCGGCATCATGACAGCAGCATAAAAGTGTGCGCAAACAACAAAAGGGGCACCCTCCACCAGGCCCCCACTCATGACTCCCTGCACCCCCACCCCCCAGCATCCAGGGGCACCCTCCACCAGGCCCCCACTCATGCCCAACTCATGTCCTCCTGCACCCCCACCCCCCAGCAGTCAGGGGCACCCTCCACCAGGCCCCCACTCATGTCTCCCAGCACCCCCACCCCCCAGCATCCAGGGGCACCCTCCACCAGACCCCCACTCATGTCTCCCAGCACCCCCACCCCCAGCAGTGCGATTGGCCTGGGTACGTGTATTTAAGGGGTCTGCGGGTAGTTTTACATGCGATTTCAGCAGGGTACGTGTATTACCGGTTCGCGTGAACTTCCACACGCGATATCAGCAGGGTACGTGTATTACAGGGTTCGCGTGAACTTCCACACGCAACATCAGCAGGGTACGTGTATTACGGGGTTCGCATGAACTTCCACACGCGATATCAGCAGGGTATGTGTATTACGGGGTTCGCGTGAACTTCCACACGCGACTGGGTCTGGGAGAGTGGGGTACGTGTATTCCTGGGGTGGGCGGGAAGATTTACATGCGACTGGGCCTGGGAGAGCGTATTACGTGTATTCCTGGGGTGGGCGGGAAGATTTACACGGTCGCCTACAATGCGCCAAAAAAGACGGTCCAATCCGGAAACACGTACGCCAGCATGAAGCAGGCGCACATCGACTCGCAGGAAGCAGGCGTACGTCGACCCGCGCTGCATAAAAGTGTGCGCAAACAACAAACAAGCTCAGATGCCAGGATGAATATACCGTTCCTAGCAGCAGCGGCCATGGGATACCACAGGAGGAGGAGGAGGATAGTCAGGGCCAGAATCTTTACACCCAGAAACAGCCTTTTTGGTATGCCTGATGACCAGGTGTATGGGAGGTAAAGGTTTCCACCTCACATAATACTCGACCTGGTCAGTGAGTGGGAGGATGACCTCACATCACCCACCCTGTGCTCCCAAGCACTCAGCCCCCTGGAGAAGGTCCTCAATGTACTGCACTTCTTGGCTACCGGATCAGTTCAGCGGATAAGTGCTGTAGTGGGGGGGGTGTCACAGGCCACGCAGTCACAGTGCCTACACCAGGTGTTGGCCATCATCACTGCACGCTCATCAGTCCGCCGGCACATATACCTGCCCAGAACACATGCAGAAAGGCAGGCTGTCATCCAGGATTTCTACGGGGTGGCACAATTCCCCAAAGTGCTAGGTGCCATTGATTGCACCCATGTGGCTCTACGTCCCCCCAGGGCATCTGAGCACATCTATAGAAACCGCAAGCACTGGCATTCCATCAACGTCCAGGTAGTATGTGATGCCAAGGGAATCATCACCTCAGTATATGCCAAGGTCCACCCACGACAGCTTCATTTACAGGATGTCAACCCTAAACCGGGACATGGAAGCTGGGCGGCATGGCGATGCATGGTTGCTTTGTGAGTATAAATGCCACAGCACACGCATGCATGTCAAATACAGAGTAATGTCACTACCCCACTAATGATACCCATCACCACCTCCCCAGGGGACAGTGCCTACCCTCTGAGCACCCACATGATGATGCCAATTCGGAACCCCATCACGCCTCCCGAGGTAAGATACAACGCAGCCCATATTGCAACCAGGGGCATAGTGGAGCGCACATTCGGAGTGCTCAAGTCACGCTTTCGCTCCCTTTACCGTTCTGGAGGGCAGCTGTTATACACTCCCCCAGTAGTGTGCAGGATCATAGTGGCAGCATGTGTCCTACACAATGTTGCAACACGCCGGGGCCTGGCTGTGGACATGGTGGTGCCCCCACATCCCCAACCACATGCACGCCTGCTGCGCATGGGAGGGGAAAGGGCACGGGGTGAGGCAGCCCGTACGCAGCTGGTGGCTAATTACTTCACATAGAAATCACACCCCTGTGGAGTGCACACAGCCTTGGCACATACCATCTGACAATCAATGATGACTCAATCTGACAATTATGATGAATGAAGGGACAGTCAACTGTCAGAAGCATAGCAGCCTGAGATTGTTCACCTGGAAGTGTCACAATGTGTGCATCCCTACCTACACAAACACCACCAATGCAGTGTCATCAAAAGGCACACTTCTATGCAGCAAAAATGAATACCCACTTGCAAAATACAACATGAGAACAGTGCCATGTCACACAACCCCTCCCCGGCACCGCCACACAACACACCATGGCATGTCATGCTTTGTGAGAGCAAACAAAGTAATCCCCACAACATGACACAAGTGTCACAAAGTACAGTGTCCCTAATGGAAACTGGCCACACATGAAATGCTCACAGTAATGCAGGACCAACAACACACATTACCAAATATTTAGCAATAATACAAATCACCTACACAACCTCCAACCTACCATAAACATGACAGTACGGATTTTAAAAAATTGGTAGTCTCACTACCTGATAATGCCAGCACTTCGACCACTTCCAACTGTACAGTGTTAGCGCCACGCAAAAGTGTAGGTGCACTGCTTACTACATGGACTCCATTTTCAAAGTAGACTACCTTGTGAAGACATGAGGAATGGACCTGCAAATTAGGAGGATGAGATGGATGCAGAGGCACATATCAATACACCATGCAGTGTACAATACAACAACAATATGCACTAGGAATGTATACACAGTATTGACTACAGACTGCCCACACAGCAAATGGGAGTCCAACGTCACTGTGTAAGTCAATGTCACTTGGGCACACCCTTTGCAAGCCCATGGAAACGGGAAGCAGGAGGGGTGTGTGTCACACAAACCCAAGCATCTAACCCAAATTCAGGACAAGCCTGCATGTGCCCAGTCACAATACAGCGTATGCCCATGGGAGCCACACAAGGCAACACACTGTAAAAAAAATCAAAAATCAAAAATGAAAAATGAAAAATGGCCATGTATGGGCCGGGGGGGGGGGTTGGGGAAGGCCACCCAGGAGGTCCGAGGACAGGGTGCACACCAAAACCCACCTGTGTGGATTTTGGGAAAAAAACACCTTCATGGGCTCATGGCCTGCACGGCTACCCTATTGTGAGAGAATCGCTGCTGTCGCTCTCCTCACCCTCTGCAGCTGCATCAGGAGGTGGTGGTACTATGGGAGGCAGCCCACGCAAAGCCCTAGTCTGCTCCTCCATGGCAGCAAGCATGCGGGTGTGGAAGGTCTGGTTCTGGAGGATAATCGTGCGGAGGTCCCCATGCAACAACTCACGGGATGCCCGGACCTCCTCCCTAGTTGCCTGCATCTCAGCTGAGAGCATACGTGTGAGCCGCTCCAGCTGCTGTTCTGTCCTTGTGTCAGTTGAAGCCTCAAGCTCAACAAGAGTCACCCTGAGCTGACAGAGTTCCACCCTCAGGGCTTCCCTGTGGCCCTGGGACTCAATAGAAATGGCTTCCCGCAGAGTCTCCAGTGCCGCCCGTCTGTCCCTGTTGGACGCCAACATGTCCTCCCTGTGTGACTGGCAAATGGAGTCTGTTGCCTGCTGTAGTTGTTCCATCAGCCTTTCTTGGGGGACCATGGAAGTGGCCACCCTATCCATGGCCTGAGCCATCATCTCAGATGATGCTGCCTGTTGGTTTGCCATACCGTATATGGATTGCTCCGATGCGGTATTGCCAGGTGGCATACGGCCACCGCGTCGGCGGGCACCACACCTGTCTGGGGCAAGGCGAACTGCGCCTTGCTGTCCCGGCACTGCCTGAGGCTGCAGGACTGCATTCCCCCTCTGATCTGTTGGCCCAGGAACAGGATCAGATGTTGCAGAGTGTGACCCTCTGTCCGTAACCACCAAAGGCGGACCTACCAACACTGACATCCCCATTGAGGGTTCTACCCCTGGTGCAGGTGGGTTGGACAGTACAGAATCCCTCCTAGAAACACTTACCTGCGACGGCACATAGGTCTCATCATCCGAATTGACACCTGAATAGAGCTCGGGGGAGGTGCACCCAGGGACACCCCTTGAGAGAATGGTCTGCAGCAAGTGTGGGTTCTCACCCACCACCACACCACGTCCCTCACTGGTACCCGGTCGGGCCTGAGACCCCTCCTGGGTCTGCTCCATGTCCACAACCCCAGCAGTATCAAGTGCGTCATCCCCTGCAAAGACATGAAAGAAAAGAAATGGGAACAGGCATTAGCACCATGGCACACAATTAGGGCTGAGAAGCAACAGAACCAGTACTTCATTGACACATGTCCCACATGACCATAACCCTCGCATGCATGCACTGTCACTGCGTATGAAGGGGAGGCAAATGGCACACATTGATGACACCAAGATGGAAGACCAACACATTTGCTGCATGCTGGCTAGCAGTGCCATCACACATTGGCCTGTGATTGGCATGTCCAATACACATACATGACACATGTCATCACACGGATGGCATGTACCATAGCCATGTCACACATGTGACAATAGGACTGAGAAATGCCTAGTGAAAGTGGTGGAATGCAAACAATCAGCCTGAATGAACACAGAATAATACGCAACAATGTTGTGGCAAGATGACACTTCAAGGGCAACTGGCGTGAGGTTGGGCTAAGTGTCTACTGTTGCCAGAAGGGATACTGCAATACCCAAATCCTGGTGCGCAGAATGTATTGGATGAAGCACATGAGTGACCCAAACCACTCAGGCACACACACCCTCACCTGGCACTCAATCAGAAGCCCTCACACACACACCATGCACATGGATGACACACACATGCATGTGCACTCACCGGACAATGCCTCGTAATCTGGCAGGTCTCCTACGCCTTGGATCTGTCCCTCCGTGACGTAGGTCCCAGCAACATACTCATGTGGAGTGAGTTCAATGTCCTCTGCTGGAGACCCACCTCCAGTCACAAGAGTAGCGGCATGACTTGAGGCCAGCTTTTTCTTTGCCCTGCGCTTCAGGTCATTCCAGCGCTTGTAGCAATCATTAGCTGTGCGTCTCACGAATCCAAGGGCACTTATGATGTCCGCGATGGTCTGCCAGTGTGCCAGACGTTGTGCAGGTGTGGTCTTGCATCCTGCAGTAATCACCATTTCGCTGTCATGTGCGGACACATAATCCACAAGTGCATCAAGTTCGGCCTGATTGAAGCTCGGCTTCCTTGGCGGGCCGGACTGTGTAGCCGTGTCTGGGGCATCAGCCTGTACTGGACGAGCACTCTTCCTCTTCTGCTTGGAAGGTGGTGGGGATCCTGAGTGTCCTACGCCGCTCTGGACACTAGGGGCAGGAGCCCCGGTGGACTGTGAACTAGGAGTGTGGGAATGAACACTCACCATGGTACTTGGTGCAGGCATTAGCTGAAGTGTGATGTAGTCAGGGGGAACGTCAGCAGGATGGACTGGGACCGACACTGTCCTGGCTGGGAGACTCAGAGCTGGGGTGGATGGAGCCGCAGCTGCCCCTGCAGCCTCCCCACCCTGCCTACTCGGGTCAGCAGATGACATAGCTGCCCCTGATCCACGTGGCCTGGTGACACCAACGTGCACCGCCACACGTGGTCTAGACCTGCTGACCTGGAAGTCAGCCATGGAGTCACCCTGTGCCAGGTCTGGTGCCACAATGGGCTGGTCTAACAAGGGCTGAGCAAGGATGGTGTTGGCCACGTTACCCTCAACCGGGGGGGGGGCATGGGTGTCCCTGACTGGTCATCCACACATGGGGTGCTAGGGGCACCCTGCAAGTCCCGGCCACGTCCCCTACCGTATCCACCATGCCCACCTCTTGAGGCTCGGCCACCTTTGCCACCCTTACCGCGTGCTCGCCTCCCAACCATGGCACTTATGTTGTTGTGCGTATGGGAGTTGCAGTAAACTATTGTCCTGGGCAATTGGGGGTGAAAGGGGTAGGGTACTAGAAGGAATTCGTACCCTAGTGCTCTAGCAAGGCTGTATGTGACCCCTGGGGGAAGATGACGGGTCACGCAACGCAAAGGCACCCCAAAAAAGGGAGATAATGTACACACAACCCCTCCTAGACCATGTGCGTGGAAAAATAAACCTGCACTACGCTGTGGCACCCAGAAACACAAAAATTAACGTATGCGTGTCACACGCAGCCTAGAATGACCTCTGAAGGGGTACACGACACACGGGGCAAGCACAGATGTTAAATACGTGCGCGACTCACCGTCTGCATGGGAAAATAGCGTGAAAAAGAGGCGCGTGTGCGCGTTGGCAACACTCCCGCCAAAAGAAGAATTGTACGCTGTCTGAGGAGACAGGACAACAGAAGAAGTGAACGCTGTTTGAGGAAACAGGCCCAGGAAAAAGACAAAAAGAGAAAAAGCTGTCAGAGGTAAAGGGGAGTACGAACTTGGAACGCCGTGAAGTAAATCGCGTGTGAACCAACAAGAAGTACAGATTACACCCACTCGCTCTCCACGAAAAGCACGTACAAGGAAATGGCGTTCTACACGTACCTTTTAAATATGCCCACACGTCCAGCGTCACTTCCGCGTGTACGCGCTAAGGCCCTAGCGTCCAATTACACAAGCTGACACTCTGACGTGCAGTCATTGGACGTGTAACATGCACCCGTGTACAGGGAAACGCCCGCGCACGCACGTCACAGACGCGCATACGCACTGAGGCCCTTTCCACCAGTTACACGCTATGACAGTCTGACGCGCTTATTTTTTCTACGCATCATGGAAAACGCACGTGCGCGTAATGTCATAGACGCGCCTACAGGCTGGGGGCCTTTGGGCCGATGAATTCGCGTATGTGTGCTGACGCGCTTACGCGCTAGGGCCTTTTCCTCGAATTACACGCAGACGTGCTGGATTTCCACGTGCCAAATCACTCCGTATCAAGCTGGCCATGCGTAAGCCCACGGAAGACCATGCTCCTGCCCAGAAGGCCGAATTACTGCCCCCCAGTTCCCCGAGCACGCTCCCACCTGCCATCTGCTGCTGCCTGACTGCCTGCTGCCCACGTGCCCTGCCATTTGCTGCCTGCACATCACCCAGGGGTGCCGTTGCTGTGACCACCCCTGCTGGAACCGAAGACTCCCGACTGGGATTCCATTGTTCCACAGACCAGCCCCAGGACCCAGTTGCCCACCCACTCCTGCCTCTGGGGTTGTCATGTCGGGCACTGCAACATCTGGCACCACTGGCAACCCCCGGCCAGAGAGGCAGAGGGGCACCAGCTTCACTGCCACCGAAGTTGGTGTCCTGGTGGGGCAAGTCCTGGGGCAGTATGATGCCCTCTTCAGAAGTTTGCGTGCCGACAAGGAAGGACGGACTCAGACTCAGACTTCAACGCGGAGGGGGTGGCAGTCTGACTATTCCATCATGGCAAGAAGCGCTGGGAGGACTTCAGGTCCAGGACCCTCAACAAGGCCTGGTGCCTCTTGAAGGCAGCGGATGCTAAGGGGTGCCAGGGCCACTTGTCGGAAGATCAGATGAGGGTCCTGGAACGCATATCCCCAGCGTTCCACGTCCAGGTCCGTGAGAGGCAGACCCGAATGGAGTCGAGCGGTAAGTGTACATGCATCCTGATTGTAAGCTGTGCGTGTGGTGGTGTGCCAGTAGTGTGCAGGTTGCACATGTGTTTTTATGGGGCCAAGTATGGGGGGGTGTACAGGGCCATGAGGCTAACACATGCGAGGGCTCTCATGTGTGAGACATGGATGGTTCTTGTGTGTGTAGGCTTGCATGCCAAATGCAGATATGTGGGCACACATGTTTGGATGAATGTGTATGTAAGTAGGCATGTTCGTGATGTCAGACATGGATGTTGGTTTCAGCTGCATGTATCTGCACTGTGTACGTGTGCATGTGTGTTTATTTGACAAGGGTGCAACAGTGATGCAACATGGATGCAAGCGACACCGGGATGTGGAAGACTGATTGGCAGATGTGACATGGATGCCGATCTCAGCACTGCAACAGTTGACAGAGGTGTACACATGCATGCAAGTGTGGTGGTGTGTGTGCATGTGTAGTGCACTCCCTGTGTTGCATGTGATGTCTGGCTCACCTTTGCCTGCTCATGCTGTTGTATGTGTATGGATGGTGCTGGCTGTTGCGATATGGCTGTGGTATGGCTCATGTGTGCGAGTTGAAATGACATGTGTGTTGGCGATTGTGATGCCATGTCTGAGGTTTGCCAATGCCACTCATGTACAACTGTCATGTGTGTATGTGTCCATTGTACAGTGCCCTGATGCCTGTGTTTTGTTTCTCCCTGTCTGCAGCGTCAACTGATGAAGAGGGAGGAGAAGGTGCTGTGGAGCACAGCGGCAGGGATCGCACCACCAGCCGGAGACGCAAGGCCCGGCTCTCCTCCCATGTTGTCATCTCGTCGAGGAGTGAGGAGTCCGGTGCAGCGTCCCAGGCCGCAACTGCCGGGGGGAAGTCCAAGAGGCAGAGGTCAGAGTTGGACTCCTCGGCAGCAGAAGGGGCAGCTGGAACCCCACAGGGCCCAACGGGGGAAGATGGCACGGAGTCTTCCAGGTTGGTGTGGGGTTTGGTGGAGGAGGAGGCCATGCAAGCGACAGAGACGGGGTCTGGAGGTGGGGATTCCACTGGTGCTAGTGGTGCAGTGCAGGACCAGGGACAGGAGGCAGCACAGGCCGCCGCGGAGATGCCTGTGTGCAATCCTGTCCCTGATCCTGTCACTGCATCATCTTGCACCAGCAGGGATGCCTACGTCCAGACCCGTTTTCAGGCAGGGGATGAGCTTACAACAACTGGCATTCCTCTGCCTGCGGACGTGGCTATCCAGGTACGGGTTGAGCCTGTCCTGACTGGTGTGGCGTTGCGTCAACGGACCATGCGAGGCGACCTGCAGTATTTTCATGAGGAGACTGCACGTCATCTCGAATGGCTCATTGACCGCGTCGGCCTACTGGGACATGTCACCCAGGCCGGATTCCTCCGTTTGCTGGAGCTTGTTCCGGGCCCCCCTCCTCAACTGAACACCCTATGCGCCAGTCGTTCCCCGTGCCATCTTTCCACCCATTTGTCACCTGGGTGCCCTATGGAGCTGCCTCTGACGGTGCGACCAGGCTGGTGGAGGACACATCCCTGCCACAGTCGGGAGTCGGACGTCCAGCAGGGGTGGCCACATCAACGACTGCGCCCCGGCCGGTGGAGGATGTGCAGGCAGCAGGAGCCAGGGCACGGGCACAGGCACAGCAGCAGCAGCAACGAGGTGGGAGCCATGATGGCTCGGGGCCTTCGACATCGGAGGGGCAGTCATCGGCCGGAGGGCAGGAGGTCCCAGGACAGGAAGTGTCTTCCGTGTGGCAGCGGTTGGGCCACGCCATAGTTGCGGAGCAGTAGCGGGCGGAAGAGGCATGGCTCACGATGGTCAGGGCGGAGAACTCCATGCGGAGGGTCCTGAGGCGGGCCGAGTGCCTCGAGGCAATCCGCAGGGAGTTGGAGGAGAACATGTCATCATCCCTGCGGACCCTCGGGGCCATGGAAGAGGACCGCCTCCGGGACATCGAGCAGGAGTTCGTTGATGCCCTGGCCCGGAACATCCAGAAGTGAGCCGTCGGATTAGCCCGCTGCCCTTGTAAATAGTTCTTTAGTGTTAAGTTTCCTTTCCGTTTTGTTTTGTTTTGGGGCACTTGGACAATGCCCCAACTTCTTGTATATAGTTCTTCATTAGGTAGGATTTTATTTTATAGGTTTCATTTAAAGGATTGGTCACATGGACCCTGGATGTTCACTTTGTACATAGTTTGACAATGGATTTGGATTTTTGATTTTTTTTTTCCATGGATCAATGTTTTTTTATTATTTTTGCATCTTGGATTTATTTTCTCAGACTGACACTTTGGAGACTTGCTTTTGGATTGCTTTTCATTTGGATTTCATGCGTCTTTTTCATTTATTGGACATGCTGGATTTCATTTATTATTTCCATTTTCTTCTGTTCCATTTCATTGTCTTGCTTTTCTGTTTAATACATTATCATTTGGTACTTCAATGTGTGGTATTCTCTCTTTGGTTTCATGCATGTCACAATGTGTGTTTTATCATTCACATGCTGTCATTGTGTGGGTTTGACGGATATATGTTGATGTACAGACTAGCCATTTGGGATGCATCATGGCTGGTGATTTCTTTGTGGGGTGGATGTCATACCTGGTGGTGTGTTCGGACTGGGGTGGCGTAGGCAGTGTATTGAGGGGGCATGGGGGCCATGATTATGGATTGTCATGAGGTGTTGGGGGACATGTATGGGGGCCTGCTGGCAGGTGCCCTGCACTGCTGGGGGGTGGTGGTGCAGGGGGACATGAGTGGGGGCCTGCTGGCAGGTGCCCTGCAATGCTGGGGGGTGGGGGTGCAGAGGGACATGAGTGGGGGCCTGGTGGAGGGTACCCCTGCACTGCTGGGGGGTGGGGGTGCTGGGAGACATGTGTGGGGGCCTGGTGGAGGGTGCCCCTGACTGCTGAGGGGTGGGGATGCAGGGGGACATGAGTTGGACATGAGTTGGGGCCTGGTGGAGAGTGCCCCTGCACTGCTGGGGGGTGGGGGTGCTGGGAGACATGAGTGGGGGCCTGGTGGAGGGTGCCCCTGACTGCTGGGGGGTGGGGGTACTGGGAGACATGAGTGGGGGCCTGGTGGAGGGTGCCCCTGACTGCTGGGGGGTGGGGGTGCTGGGAGACATGTGTGGGGGCCTGGTGGAGGGTGCCCCTGACTGCTGGGGGGTGGGGATGCAGGGGGACATGAGTTGGACATGAGTGGGGGCCTGGTGGAGGGTGCCCCTGGATGCTGGGGGGTGGGGGTGCTGGGAGACATGAGTGGGGGCCTGCTGGCAGGTGCCCTGCACTGCTGGGGGGTGGGGGTGCAGGGGGACATGAGTTGGACCTGGTGGAGGGTGCCCCTGACTGCTGGGGGGTGGGGGTGCTGGGAGACATGTGTGGGGGCCTGGTGGAGGGTGCCCCTGACTGCTGGGGGGTGGGGGTGGAGGGGGACATGAGTTGGACATGAGTTGGGGCCTGGTGGAGGGTGGCCCTGGATGCTGGGGGGTGGTGGTGCAGGGGGACATGAGTGGGGGCCTTCTGGCAGGTGCCCTGCACTGCTGGGGGGTGGGGGTGCAGGGGGACATGAGTGGGGGCCTGGTGGAGGGTGCCCCTGGATGCTGGGGGTGCAGGGGGACATGAGTTGGACATGAGTGGGGGCCTGGTGGAGGGTGCCCCTGGATGCTGGGGGGTGGGGGTGCAGGGGGACATGAGTTGGACATGAGTGGGGGCCTGCTGGCAGGTGCCCCACAGTGCTGGGGAGTGGGGGTGCTGGGAGACATGCGTTGTTGATCAGTAGTGCAAGGTGACATGTGGCTTGGCTGGGGGGCATGCCCATGGTGGATGGGCTGCCTGCAGGACATGAGCAGGGGTGCAGGGTAGTCCCCTGTGGTGTGGGCTGCCTGCAGGGGCCGTGGAGGGTGTAGAGGGAACACCTGGGAGGACCCACACGGCCAATTCACGTGTAGTACTCCCCGGAACCCCTGAAATACATGTACCCTGCTGAAATCGCGTGTGAGACTTCCCACGCACCCCGAAATACACGTACCCAGGGCAATCGCGTGTGGAACTTCCCGCGCACCCCTGAGATATATACGTGCCCTGATGGAATCGCGTGTGAAACTTCACGCGCACCCCTGAAATACACGTACCCAGGACAATCGCGTGTGGAACTTCCCGCGCACCCCTGATATACACGTACCCTGCTGAATTTGCGTGTGAGACTTCCTGCGCACCCCGAAATACACGTACCCTGCAGGATTCACGTGTGAAACTTCACGTGCACCCCGAAATACACGTACCCAGGGCAATCGCGTGTGGAAATTCCCGCACACCCCTGAAATACACGTACCCAGGACAATCACGTGTGGAACTTCCCGCGCACCCCTGAAATACACTTACCCTGCTGAATTCACGTGTGAAACTTCCCGCGCACCCCAAAATACACGTACTCTGCAGGATTCGCGTGTGAAACTTCACGCGCACCCCGAAATACACGTACCCAGGCCAATCGCGTGTGGAACTTTCCACGCACCCCTGAAATACACGTACCCTGCTGAATTTGCATATGGAAATTCCCGCGCACCTTGAGATACACGTACCCTGCTGGAATAGCGTGTGAAAATTCACGCGCACCCCGAAATACACGTACCCAGGCCAATCGCATGTGGATCTTCCCGCGCACCCCGAAATACACGTGCCCTGATGGAATTGCATGTGAAACTTCACGCGCACCCCTGAAATACACATGCCCTGATGGAATTGCGTGTTAAACTTCACGCGCACCCCTGAAATACACGTACCCTGTTGGGATCGCGTGTGAAACTTCCCGCGAACCCCTGAAATACACGTTCCCCGCTTGGCGTTTGCTGTTTGGCAGCCCTGTAAACTGGTCCAGGGTTAGCGCAGACATTTGCGATGAATTGGGCTGAATTTGATGGATTTTCCTTGCGGGAGGGCGTTCTTGGGGGCGTAACTGGCGCTGCTGCAGGGTTGCTGCGCCACTCTGCGCCACGGCTGGTTTTGGAGGCTAAAATCAATGAATACGCTGTGCGATGAAATGGATTTTATCGCACGCGGCTGGCGCAGTGTATCGCACAGGGACACTGTGCGCCAGCCGCATGCCCCACTTTTGTGCGAAATTCTATGAATTACCCTGTTAATGTGTCTCAGTCCAATGTCAACAAACTCTGGTGGCTCAAGAATAAATAGCTTCCCTTAAATCCTTTTTTATTGACTGAAAAGAGTGTCCTGAAACAAGCCGCAGTCCAATGTACTCTTTGTCTGTTTATTCGGCAGCTTCTGCGTCCTTTTTCCTCGTCATAGACCTAGTCTGCATGTGCTGTGGTTCTTCCCTGATGCTTGCTTCCAATGGGGGTATAGGTTCAGGGGGTTCTCCAGCATTGATTTTCACGTTTCTGAGAATTATCCAAGCATGTCTGCCTTGTACTTTGACTCCAGATGGTGTCACATCTTCCACTACGAATGGGATGTTAAAACGCGGCTCGTGCAACCTTCTTGTGAAGTTCCTGATCACCGGGGAAAAGTTTGGGAAAACATAGTTTTTTAACTCTGGTTGCTGCAACATCTCCTGTGTTCTGAGTAGCCCCACACACCTTCAGCTTGAGCTGATCTGACATGCTGACATGACAGAGATACTTGAGGTCATTAATGTTAAGTAATCACGTAACTCCTTTCCTAACAATTCTGCTGTTGTCTGGGCATCACTTCTAGTTCTAAATGGAGGTGTGAGAGTTGTCCTCATTCGCCTCCCTGTCACTATTTCATGGGGTGTAAGATGGTGGTCTGAACCTGGTTGATTTCTCAATGCATATAATGCCAGTGGTAGGCAATGCAACCATCTTTTCTTTCAGGTAACCTTCAATTTAGCTATTCTTTCTTTAAGCAAACAGTTGAGTATCTCACAGATTCTAAGCAACAAGCTTATCTGTTCAAAGACTTCATTAACAAAATGAGGGCATTATCTGATCTTATTACTTCACATATTCCACATCTAGGAAACACTTCTCATATTAAAAATGTTGCTGCACAGGTGGTGTCTGGGTGTGTACCAGGACTAGCCTCAATCCACCTCAAAAAGGGACATACCACTACAGTCATATATCTGTATCCATTGCATACTTGCAGCATGTCTATATGCAAATGCTGAAAGGGACCATTAGGTCTCGGAATAACTCCTCTAACTGTGTGCAGTGTGTGCCTAGCATTTAACTTTTGACATGCGATATAGCTTACTACATACAATGCAGGGAGTTCTACCAAATTTGGAACAAACCATTCCTCTGCAATTGTAGCGGTGAGGCTTTCTCTAATTACGTGCGCAGGGTAGTGTATCTGCTCTAATGCCACCCTTAACAAGGCAACAGGCATCACCGGTTTATGAGTGCTGTTTTGTCACCACAATGCTTCAGAAGGGTTCAAAGAACACCCCCTCCATGTTCACAGGTCTTTCTCAACCTCTTAGATCTCTACAAGTTGAGTCCTAGGCAGATCATTATAACAATTAGGCAGAGTCATCATCACCACCATGCTTTTATTCACATCCGGTGTGTCAAACTCCATTATGTTTTCTGAACATGAAACTCATTTTGCTTCCTCATCTGCCTTTTGATTTTTAGGTGAGATACAGTCTGCCCCTTTAGGGTGTGCTGCGCACTTAACAAATGTGATGGTTACTGGCAGTTGTAGTGCTTTAGTAAGTCTGTCCAATAAGGCTGCGTGCTGTACTGGAGTACCATCCACTCGGAGGTAACCCCTCCTTTTCCAACATGCAAGCCCTGCGTGAACTGTCAACCGTCACAAAGGCAGAGTCACTGTACATTATTTCCTAGTATGCATGATTCTTGAGCACAACAATCAGCGCCACTAATTCTGCAGCCTGTGCCAAAAAGTTAGATGGTAGTTGTGCACTTATCAATACTTCAAACTCTCCATTGGCCATGTGCTTCACCACAGCGGCAACTGTATATCTTTGTCCATCATTTTGATTGATTCTAGAAGAACCATCAATAAAAAGAATCTCCCAGCTGCCAACACATTGTCCTTCACCCTCGGGATTTCATCATACAATTCCTCATAGTTCGAGAAATCATGTGCATGCTTATCCTCTGCCAGTGGTTTTGCTACAAACATGGTAGGATTCACTATTCTGCAAAGAACTATCTTAATCGCTGGATTTGATATGACTACTTCATAGGCAGAAGCCCTTTTAGAAGTCAACGTGCCTTTTGGTTTTTCCAAAATGGCAAACAAAGCATGTTCAACAAATAAAGTCATAGAACACCCCATTACTATACTGGCAGCCTTCTCAATGGTGAATGTGGCTGCTGCCAAAGATTGTTCACAAGGAAAATGACCCCTCATTACTGGGTCTAGACTCCTACTGTAATATGCAAGGGGCTTGCACCCCAACATGGTTCTCTGCGTGAGTACAGCTGTCATGACAGTGCCATTTGTGTGCAAAAACAAAAAGAATTCCTCCGCATAATTGGGAATCCCTAAAACTGGAACTTTACAAATTGCCTTCCTCCATTTCCACAGTCCAGACAATTTTCCTGATTTGCCTTTGCTTTCTTCAGAGCTTGCTACAAGGGCCTTATCTATGAACTGTAATCAAAGACCCATACTCTTACATAGTTACACAGTCCCAAAAATCTTTGCAAGTGCTTTATCTTAAATGGCTTTAATGTTTTCAAAATAGCCTCAACCCTCCTAACAGTAACTTTCTTTCCCTTATGTGAAATTAACTGGCCTATGTACAGTATTTCTTCTTGACAATACTGCAATTTCTCCTTGTCTACTTTATATCCTTTATCTGCAAGAATAATCATTAGCTGAACTACATCACGTCTGCACTCTTCCTCTGGGGTGCTACAGACCAATATGTCATCCACGTGCTGCAACAAAACACTTTCCAAATATACATTGCTTAAGTCCATCTGCAGGACTCTATTGAAAATCGACAGAGACTCACAGTACCGCTGGGGCAGGCGAGTACCTTTCAGGCTAGTTTTTCTGAATGTAAATGGCGTCAGATCCTGTGAGTCTTTATGCAATGGGATTGAGAAAAATTCATTTTTCAAGTCAATCACAGTGAAATACAGTGCATCAACAGGGATATTACATAAGATTGTCGCAGGATTAGAAACTAGAGGGAACTCAGCCTCTACAATCTGGTTAATCGGGTTAAGGTCTTGCACTGAAACCCACAACCCCCTTTCCCTTTTTTCGCAGGATAAATCGCGGTATTACATGGTGACTTTGTCGTTACTAAGATACCCTATTCCATTATAGCGGATATCATCTCAAAAAATACCTTCATCTGCCTCTCGAGACATGGGAAACTGTAGTGCTCGAGGCAAGATTGCTCCTGGTTTCTATTTAATCTTCACTTCTCCAACCCCCTTCAATAGGCCTATGTCATAGGGGCCTGTTGTCCATAATGAAACCGGCACTTTCACCATGTCTTCATCGAAATACTTGGGGTGTTTCTACGCTAACATCATTTTCTGAGGAACCTCGCGTTTATTTGCTCCTACCCAATAAGTAATGCTCATCGCGAATACTACTTCATCATCCGACGATAGTCTCCAAACATATGCTCATCAGTGACGTCAGTCAATCTGTAACCTTCCCCAATGGCAATCACTGTGCACCATAGTCTGCCTTCATAATCATTTCCATCAAGCAAAGCCATTTCTGCTTGCATTATGTCTGCTTGTAATTCTAAAGGAAAGACTTGCTCTTGCTCTTCATCCATAGGTATCTTTGGGCTGAACACAAATTCATCAGGTATTCTCATAGTTCTGCCCACTAATACTGGTAGCCATGTCAACAGAATGCGTACCACATAGTGAAAAAACTTCTGTTCTAACAGTTCTCCTCGTATGGCCATTTGTCCTGCAAACACCATCATAAATTCACTCACATTTAAATAATGCATTCCTGGTGTGGAACACACTATTATCAATGAAAAAAATCGTCATGTTCAATTTGGTAATTAAATTTCAACCTAGTATATTGACAGGTGTCTGCCTTGAATATAACAATGGCATAGACATGTCACATTCTCTTATAGAGACTTGCAAAAGACTCTTATGAGACTTGCAAAAAAACTTGCAATCTGTAAAAGGAACTCAACTTGTAGCTCCTGTGAAACCTTGAGTATTCATGGCATTTCCAGACATCAAAAATTCCTCCTCTCGTATACAAGAGCGTGTTGCACTCATATCTACTAAAAAAGAAAAAGATGTGCCTCCTATATTGATGTCAACCCTCGGTCCATCTTGAAGATTGGGCATCACTGATAGTACTGAACACATCAAGTCTCCCAGTGAGCTGTCCTATTATGGATACATTCTCATCCCCTACCTGTGAAAGTATTCCCTCCATCATCAGTAACACACCCTATTCTAGGAGTCGTTAACTGTCCCATGCTTGTGCTTTGCTGTATATGCATTGGTGACTGCTGTGTCTGGCCTTGTGGCGGATTCATTGTTACATACTGTGTTTGTAAATCTTGTTGCATTCTCAGCACTTGTGTTTGCTGCACTGTCTGATTCTGAGCAAAGCCATCTCCATTCTGCTGAGAATATGCAGGCGGGTTTGTGGTCCCCCCTCTTGAGAATTGTTCATTCTGCATAAATCCTTGACTTCTACATGTGCGAACAAAGTGCCCTGACATACCACATGTCCAACATATAGGCGCAGGCCTCCTAATTTGCCCCTCCTGCATGCCTTGACTATCGTTGTGTGTGTTTTGAAACCCACTTTCTTTGTTCTGGAAGTTTCCCTGATTATTCTGGAAGCCTCTACCTCAAAAGTCTCCCCTTCCCCCTGGTGCACATCCATTATTACCTTGATTGAACTGCCGTTGGTTATTCACCTGCAGCATGATTGCATGCTTGCTGCTTGCTGTGAATCCTATTTGTCTCCACTAGTCAACATTGCCCTTCAATGGCGTAATTTGATCATTTTTTCTGCATTCATTTTGCCTATTCACCTTTCCTAACATCGTCTTTCTTTAGATTCTTCTCTTGCATCAGCCTGCAATAATGCACAATGGCCAGCTGAATCTCTGACCATGGCTTTGCTTCCATGCCCACTAATTTCTTGATCTGCTTTTGTACTGCTTCTGGCAGCCCTTGGCACAATATATGATAAAATACAGGTAATGATTTCCCCCAAGCCTCGCGTCTCTCCAAAGCTCACGGCTCTTGAAAATTCTGAATGTAAACAAGAGGATCATCCCCTTCCTGCATCTTTTTTGCCATTATAGCTCCCATATCTGACATGTCCGGATGCAGTAAGCGCTTTCCAGACCGCCACCCTAAAGTTATTGAACAGTGCTCCATCATGAGCAGTGTTTACCGTAGTAACACTAGAATACCCTGCTCTTGACCAAATGTCATCAGCCCTTTCCCCAAGGATAGCGATCCGTAGACCTTTAATGTCCCTTATAGCTAACGTGTTTTTCTGTCATTTTCTTTAACTCAAGTATGTATTTCCCAGCGCCAGAAGTTAAACTTAGGAGTTTACACCTTAAATTATCCGTATCCATCTGTGGCCAAGGTATATACTGTGGCCTGGCTCCTTCTTTCTCTAACAAGGGAAACTGTGAAACCCCAAATTCACATTCGTCCCCCATTGCCTGTCTGTCCATAGAAGGGGCAATGGTTCCACTCCGCCTTCTACCCGGCAGTAACCTTAACCTGCTCATATAAGGTGGTGGGTCCCCCCTCGCACCATGGTATCACCCTCTAGGTGGATCTACCTGTGTCAATGATTCTGACGCCTGAGATTTGGGTTGGTCTAGATCCGGCCATTTTACTTCTTTGTCCATTGAATAACACCCTTCAGGGCCACATACATTGCCTTCCTCTTCCCCACGGAAGGTTTCCCTGTCCTCGTCTGGCAAATCCTGTCCCCAACTCATGTGACTTCTCTCCTCTTCACTCTATTCAGAGTTAGTCTGTCTAAAGACCGCTCCTTTGGCTCAAAACTACATGAGGCTCCCTCTTTATCGAACAACTGCGTACTCTCGAGTCGATTGTTTTTACCCTTCCCCTGCAGTACTTTCTTTGTCCTCATATCATGATAAACTTTATCGATAGCGTCCCCAATGCTTCTAGAGTCAAAGTCATCCTCTAGATTTGCTCTAGACAGACCTGCTATTGGCTCATGTGCTGGGAGGAACTCTTTTATGTCTTCCCATGCCAC
Organism: Ambystoma mexicanum; assembly: GCF_040938575.1. Lineage (NCBI taxonomy): Eukaryota > Metazoa > Chordata > Amphibia > Caudata > Ambystomatidae > Ambystoma > Ambystoma mexicanum. The sequence continues at coordinate 872,723,434 of NC_090930.1, forward strand.
AACTGGAACCATTAACTCTTTTTCTACACGCTCAAGATTGTGTGCTCTCTGCCTTATCTTTCATTCTAGTTCATCATCAAATTCTTTTCGCTTCCTCACTTCCTCTCTTACACTGTCTTCCTCTTTTCTTTTCATATCTCTCCTCTAATTTGTCCTTCGTATCACTTCATCTTTTCATCTTTGTATTCTTTTATCCCTTAATTTCTTTTCCTCCTCTTCCTCTCTCCTTCTTTCTAGCTTATCTAATCTTTCTCATTCTTTGATTGCCCTCTGTCTGTTGCCATACTTCCTTTGCTCCTCTACTCTTTCCTGCTTTTTCAAATGTTCCTCTTGATACAACTGCTCTCGTCTTTCCTCCCTTTTTGCCCCATCCTCCTTCACACTTTCCTCTCTCTCTCTCTCCTTGTCCCTCGGGTCCTTAGAGATGTTAGAGATTACATCTCTCTCAAGAATTTTCTCTGGGCCCTCATCGTTGCTTTGCCTCACATGCCGGGTTGCTGTACCCACTCGTTGCCTTAAGCTACCTCAGTGGGAACAACCCGTCATCTTTCTTACTATTGCCGTCTGCTTCAGGCACAGTGGGGGGAGCAGGAGGCTCCTCACCCCCCTCTTTGCATGTATTCAATATCCAGTCTTCAGGGGGTGGCCCTTCTCTTTCCTTCTTTTTCCCTGTGTATGCTGCATGCAAATATATTGTCATATGCTGCAAAAATGCCTTCGATAGTGAGCCCCCTTGTGGCCATGGCATGAACATTTTATCTGCCGTGCCCATGGGTGTAATTTTAGGGGGACAGGGGTGTTTGACCCCCCCCCCAACGTTCATGGCACAATGTGTTTGGCAGGGTCACCTTTTCTTCAGATGTCATGCCCCCCCAACATTTTCAGCAAAGTTACTCCACTGGCCATGCCCTTTACCCATTCTGCACTGTACTGCTTAAGTTTGGGTGCATGTTTCGGCAACTGTTTGCAGAGATGTAAAATTGGAGTAATATCCTCCATTTGACTCATCACCCCTGACTGTCAATACTCACCTTTACTCTTTGCAAATTTCAAAAATAAGTTTCACAAAAACAAAACAATATGAGTGTACACCAATTGTCGCAGGCTCCAAACCCTCTATATCAAAAAATGTTAGTTGAATCTACCTTTTCACTAAACACCATCAATTTAATTCCACAAAATAAATTATTAAATTCTTAAATCTTGTGTTTTCCTTTTCACGTCTATCAATTACTCTACTGTTTTTTCATCATATACAGTCACAGAAAATGAACAGACAAATGGACATACTCAACCGGCCGCATATATCTCAGTCATCTCTTCAAGACTTATACTACCCCTAAAAATACCCAGATTGGGATGTGAACCTTTCTCTTTAAACTTGTCTTTAACCAAGTTCGTGGCCCACATCACCCATAAATAGGGCTCGAGAAGTGATTCCTTCTGTTATGTCTTAACAACGCAGGAAAGTGTGCGTACTCTTTATCGCGGCTCCTTTCCTCACGATATCTCTTAATTGCTTGGCCTCAAGTCAATTACTCAATAACTCAATTGTTGCTTGGCGTCTCCTCAAGTCAATTACTTAATATTCAATGCTCATTGTTCTCAAGTTACTTTACCCCAACCTCGCTCCATTACTTGTTCTTCCCTTATCACTTCCTCCACTCACCGCCCATTCCCAATTTTGCCACCTCGCTCAGTTTTTACTCACTGTTCACTTTTTCGACTTCCGACTCTCAGGATCATCTGCCTCTTTATCAGCCACTTCAACTTCCCGTTCATTCAGCTTCCTGTAGACACCGAGAGGGGATTCTGTCTGAAACCAGGGGACCCGTCTCACCCGAGCGTGCAAGCCTGATAATTGAAAATGTTTCAGCTATCTTCAGAGAACTTCACGTCCTTTCAGCCGAATGGCAGAGGTCGTGCAATATTTCTGGGCCGCCAAAGCCTACTATCTCAATGGATTTTAAACTCTCATCACTGCTACTGCGTGATCTGGGAGACTCCAGCCCTTTAAGATGAGGTAGCAATACCCTTGAGATGAATGGGGATGCAGAAGTTACTCAAACATCAATAATCAAAACGACTCAGGTAGTTGGCAAAAAGGTAACTGTTTTAATATCAATTATCTAAAACAGGGAGTACACCAGACATCAACTGACATCTCAGCGCATAGATTCTCAATGCATCTTGAAAAAAAGCTTTCTTTTATAACAAAAACTTGTCATAGGTGATGTAAACCTACATATTTACTAACATCATCCTACGTGGCAAACTACAAAAACCTAGTGGCAATTGTGATTGGTTTTAAAGGAACATCTAAGTACACGATCCATACTAGTCTAAGAAAGTGAAAGAAACTGATATGTTTCTTAACATCAGGTGGAGCAACTAAGCCCTCCCCTCAAACAGGTCACTATGAATGTCACTAAATACACTACATCCCATTGGTTACACAAACTACACTTAATCACATGGCCCCCTACAATTGGTTGGCACTGTAAAGTTTTCAACCTACGTTAGCCGCACACAGGCTGGTCTTCCAGGTGCAGGTGAGATAGTCTTTAACCATAGCCTCCCACCAATTAGCATATCATCTATCATCACCTCAGTGGTCTGCTGTCAATTAAGGCTTTGAACTTTTCCTTGGGAGTGTTCTTTTGCTCTGGAGAATTCAGGGGAGTAAAGGCAAGCTCTGCCATCATGCATAGGTGTGGTTGTCATGTTATTCCAACTTCATCCTTCCACGTGACTGAAGACCACAAAATCGAGCTCTAGTGCCTTTAAAATACTATTTTCTAATAGACCTCTGATGCCTTCCTTATTTTTGTCCATGTCTTCTGAACAGGAGTTCTTTCACATGATTTGTATCCAAGGTCTGCTCACCCCAGCCTGATAAGACCTTGGCTCACCCAGCCTCGCCTTTCTGAGTTCCACTCCTGTTAATTCATTCAATTATTTTTCGCTGTGACACACTGGAAAAGAGGCCTTCCATTTTTAGTGCAGCTCTGCTATAATACGTAGTGGAAACATCCATTCTTTATTTGCTCCTGTATGTGTATACATTGGTGCATGCCGAAATCTATTCACTATAAAGCTAGCCTCAAGAATACTTTGTCTGCTTGTGTTTCTTTGCATATGTACACGTGTAAAATGGCTTGATAACTTCATCAATTCTGTTGCATAAGTTTCTTCATCTTGATCCCAAGATGTCACTTAGTTTTGATACTTTCTTGATGCCTTATGGAATATCTTCATTCTTTTGTCTGTGCATCTCTTCTATGTACGTCAGCTTGCTTCGTGTGACGTCACAATTTTTTGCTTCCATTCAGTTGTCCTGTTTCTTCTGGGATTTCATTCAAATGGCCACCATACTGTCTCGTATGGAAGTATGGTTTTCTCAATGGGAACCTTGCTACCAGGATTCTCCTTGGTATCTGTATGTTCAATGGTTTTGCTTGTGTCTCACACTCTGGTTCCCAACATATAGGCAATATGGTCGAGGTGGTTGAGGTGGTGGTACTTGGCCCCTTCTCTACATAGTTATTAGAGCAGAATTCCACAAGCATGTTACAACACTGGTGTTAAATATGCTTACTTTTCATCGAGTTGCATGATAAGCATCCATGCCGTGTTCGGCATTCTGAATTGCATGACATGCAGTCTGCTGCCATTGTTTGGATATTTAAATAAGTCTCTATGAAGTCAATCTGTGCGTATGATGTCAACAACATGACATGCAAATCCGCTAATTTGTTTTTGTGCATGTAAGACTTTACTAGAACCACAACTATTTTCATAAGTAAATATTGTAGAATTGGTGGTTTACAATGTTGTATTCTCGGCTCATCTTTAATAAATTTATCAATCATATATCAATTTGAGTATTTCAAAGTGGCAAATGTATTTTAAAAATTCATTATATCTAAGTAAAATTTGTGTGCAGAAATGGTATGAGGCATATATAAATGTACAAAATGACATATTATCTGTCTCATTACTGTTTCTGTCAATTATCACACATATTGTTATACCCTTTAGTTATAATATGTATGTCAAAAGGACCCCTGTCCTACATTTTAGTTTCCCGATTAAATTCAAATTTGATAAACAATCAAAATTAGAGTCCTCTCACCAAATGACAGACATCTGTTGTAACACTGTCTCACATCTCATGTGTTGTATTGTTACCTATATAATAAGTTCTTCTAAGGACACATTATTATATATATATATATATATATATATATATATATATATATATATATATATATATATATATATATATATATATGACAATGTCAAGATAGGTGTAGTTCCCTTTTTATGCAAACTACCATTCTTTTGGCTAAGAAACATGATTCAGTTAGATTTATAACCACATATTCAAGTGACAGACATAATATTATAGAAATTCTGATGACTTAAAACATATATTGATGCACAATCCACTGTTATCTATGCCAGAACACCCACATTACAAAGCAAAATATGTCTGAGTTTTATGAATAATAACAACAACAGCAATCATAATTGGTTACAATTTGTGGGCTTGTACAAATGCGGAACATGCACAATGTGCAAATATGCCATGAATAATGTAACAGCATTGAATACAGAAGAAGGGCAAATAGTAGATATCCAAGATTCATAAATCGTAGGGCTGCATATGTCGTTTATGCAATAACATATGTTTTTGAAAGATCTACATCAGCAGTACAATCAGGGAGCTATGAATCAAAATCAGAGAACCCCTTACGATGATTGGAATTAAAGATGAGAGGCTACCATTGGCGCTCCATTGGAATAATGAACATCAACTGGAGAATAAGATTTATGTGACTGTTTGAGATTGGTACAAATGTGAGAGGATGCAACCGAGAACTTTGTCTGAGACAACGGGAAGCGAGAACAATTTGCAGACTGAGAACTACACACAGTGGACTTAATATTGAAAAAGAAATGAATTCTTTCTTATGATCTTCTTTTCACATATTTATTCTTAGGTCCTGATGAAAACTGGATGGATTTAAGTAAATGATGTGATAGTGGCAAATGTGCACACCACATGATAAAGATGGATAGCGAAAAGAATGGTGGTAGGTTGCATAAAAAGGGAACTACACCTATCTTGACTTTGTAATATATATATAATAACTTGTCCTTAGAAGAACTAATTGTATAAGTAACAATACAACACATGAGATGTAAGAAAGTGTTACAACAGAAGTATGTAATTTTATGAGAGGACTCTAATTTTGATTGTTTATTTGTTTATCAAATTTGATTTTAATCGAGAAACAGAAATGTAGGACACAGATCCTTTTGGCATACGTTTTTTAACTAATGGTTATACTAATGGTTATAACAATACATACAATAATTTGAGTTCAGACACAACTCTCGCCCCATTCTCTATACAGTGAACACATCTACTTTGGTATACAACAAATATGACCAATAACTGGCTGCATATGCACATCTCTTTCTTGTCTTTCCTCTATCTGAAATCCTGCTCCTGGACGGTATTTACCAAAACATATTTCTAACATTTTAAAAATCTAAACAATTCAAATATGTTTTTTCATGTCATGTCTTGTTACATGTACCATTCTACTTTATTTCCATGTATATTTTGTATTTGTATGCCAAACATTCTGTGTGTAATGAATACCACTATGCCACCTATTATTATTCAATCTGTTGCTTTGATATGAATGCACAGCCTTGAGAAAGACATCTGACGAAACACATGTTGGCTGTTTTCTGCAAATGTTATCATCAGGAAATAAACTGGATCAATATCTGACCTAAGAATCTTGTATACAATTTTATGGACAACCTTTGTCATGGATACTGCATAACTGCACTGGCCAAGCGCAAAGTGTGAGGATGGGTATCTCACCCAACTGTATGTTTAGTGGCATAAGGGTTTACCACTCACCCGTCACCATGCAGCTGTCAGAACAAATTGCATTACACCAGCGCAAGAGGACACAGTTTATCCTTATCTTGCTTCTTACATACAACAATAATAATTGACACACACAATAATAATAAAAAATGTTGACACTTATATATGCCTCATTACATTTCTGCACACACAAACTGTGATCAGACATAATACATTTTTCTTAAATAAATTTGTCCCTTTGAAATTGATATATGATTGATAAACTTATTCAAGGTGAGCCGAGAATACAAAATTGTAAACCAAAATAATTGCGTTCCTAGTAAAGTCTTACACGCAGATGTTGTTGACATCATACGTACACAGATTGGTTTCATAGTGATGTATATAAATATCAAAATAAGTGGCACGCTATTCAGAACACCAAACACGGCATGAATGTATATCATCAAACTAGATAAAATGTAAGCATATTTTCCAGCAGGCTGTTGACATGCATGTGCGATTTCGCTCTAATAATCAGTTCAAATACTGTTATTGTACAAATACATATCTGAATTATTTAATAATAAGATCCCCCATATACAATTCCCTAGGGAACACAAAAGGAAGCAAAACACAATTGTTGAGAACGTCATGTCAATCAATGGCAAGAGAAGGTTAGAGGAAGGAAAATATTTTCCTCCCATATCAGCAGAAATTGTTGTGTCAATTGTCATATACCGGATCGTCCTAAAGCAACACGTGATGACTCTGAACTTAATATGCTCTTTTTTCTTAATAGAAATCTTAAAGGACAATAATAAAGTCTGAAATAGAGTGATAGAAGATCAATCACACAATAATTGATGATTGAGGTTAAAGAACCAATACAATGTTTTGAAAAATGGTCCATTCATATCAATTTTGATGAATAATTTGTCCTTTTCTCGCTCTCCATATTTTGTTTTTCTCTCTCTCTATTTTCTCTCTGGAATGTACAAAGACGAATATGATTGTCTTGAAAAAGATTTAGGTCAAAACACATGTTGGCAAATTCGACAATGTATTCGGTTTTGTCAAAATGAATAAATGATTGCATTTCAACAACGTATATATGCCTACATGCTAGTCAATAGATTTGGTGTCACCAATTACTGAATTGAACATTTTAATAAAAGTTGACAACGGTCACATTTGAATGATACACACCATATTTTAATGGTGAGAGGGCTATTTGATATGTTATTATACTATTTTCATTCATTCAGTGGGCATTGGGCAGAGTGTCAAGTATGCCGAAGCAGCACTTACAACAATAAGAAGTTAATGGGTCTCATTACGAGTTTGGCGGTAGCCGTGCCAGTAAAAACCGGCACGGCTGCCACCTAACTTGTGAAATTACGGGCACCCAGCAATGGGGATGTATGGGGGCACTCCGACCCCAGTGGACCCTGTCTGTCCCCATTGCCGGGTGCTGGTATGCATTACTCCCCATTCTCATTTGAGCCCCACAGGGCTCAATGGGAATGGGGAGGTTGGATGCACCGGCACCATTCATGAATGATGCTGGTGCATCCGACAAGTTGAGCTTGCAGGTGATGCTCTGCCCGCCAGGTCAAACCTGGCGTACAGAAAGGCACCCGTAAGCACAACTCATAGTTTGCCAGTCTGGTAGCAAAGGTCCGGTAGTTTACCGGCACCATTACTACCAGACCTGCAAACTTATAATGAGGCCCAATGCCTATGAAAAATTACAATTATCCTAAGGGCATGCATTTTAACTGTTAACCGAGTACTTGCTTCAACTCATGTCAGAGAACATTTTCACTCACACTTCTCATCCTCTTAGTCATAGCTTTATATTGTTTTCCTTTTTTCTTAGAAAGCAACTACCCTATTATATTCCCCTCTTCTCCTTGGTTGTGCTGTACTTTGTCACATTATGCTCTGTTTTCTATGATACCCATTTCAATATTATGCTATTTGTTATTTGTTAATGTGATGTATATTATTCTTACTATGCTGTAAAGTTATGTTTTTCTGCAACACTGTGACAGGGTGTGCATGTTGTTCTATCATGTTTTCTTGTGATATGTTGTTTGTTTTCTTGTGATATGTTGTTATATCAGTTTATGTTAATTTGTTATTATATACATGTTGCTCTTTAGAATATGTTGTGCCATGCATGAAAAGCTATGTTATTTGCAAATGCCTTCAGTTATGCTAAGCTTGAAAGATTATAGAACCTGGTCATAATAGATTTAGTAGGAGCTTCCATAGCCCACCACAGCCCTGTCCTTCCCTTACCTAAGCTTGGTTGAGAATAATGGGTAAATATGGGGGATCAGCAACATTGCTCCTTCCTGGTTATAATGGCTACTGTTCCCTTTCTACGTTCACCAGGTTTTTGCAAGGACTAATAATATCCTTCCAATTTTTTGACTTCATCTGTGACATATATTTTTTCATGGCGTTAGGTTGTTTGTCTATCCGTGTTGTGTATGTTTAGCGACCTTAAGTCTTCGAATCAGTGGCCCAACTATATAAGTCATTAAAGTAAAGTAAAGGAGGTGATCTCTTGCATAGCTATTGACTGTTTACCATATTGGAGCCTCTTCCCATCCATCGAATGTGGGACCTGGTATCAAATGTCGACCGACAAGGAACTTGTGGCAACTAATCAAATGACAATCAGTCCAGCACTAAGGTTATAATAACCACAAAGAGACTTCAAATGTTGACTAATTGGGGCATTCTCCTCCCTAGCAGCTTAGCACAAGATACAGGAAAATGCTAACACAATCGGTTGGCACTGACTAACTTACACATTCTCACTTTTTCGTACGGCCCACAGCTTAATACTTCCTCAGTCTACCTCTGTCCGGCCTCCAGAACAGAAACCTTGGGACAGCATAAACCCTGCATGTTTCAGGGAAACAGTGGGTCTCCCATCCCATCAATATGGACTTGGGGACTCATTCTGAGTGTGGAAGTCCGGAAACAAGGCACCCTTGTTTCCAGACCACCACACTACGAGTCTGCCTGCAGAGGCCATTGTGGCCCACAGGGTCAGATCTGCCGGGCACAATGGCCCCTGCAGGCACACTTTTCATGGAAGCACCGGCACCATTAGCAATGGTGCCTGTGCTTCTGTCTCCCCACTCCCGTGGAATCCTATGGGACTCCACGGGAAGGGGAGTTACCGAATCTGCCACCTGACTTCCTGCGCTGTCGGGACTTGTAATGTCCCAGTGGCACCAGGAAGTCAGGCGGCATATTCTGTGTTTCTTGGTCGGTGGCAACCTATTGGTGGCACCAGTGGGATACAGCCAAACACGGAATGAGGCCATTAGTGTCTTACCTTACACATTAGGGTTTCAAACGGATGACAACTTTTAATGAAAGAGAATTCCACAACACAGATACAGGGTTTGAGAAAGAGCTGTATGTGCAGCTAGTTCCCAGAAAATCCTAGCCTTGCACTAAGTTGGGAGGTTCCCTTTGTTCACCACACCCCTGCAACACTAGAAGAAACACGTTAGAATGGATAGGCTACATGGAGAGCAGGCACTAGGCACTATACTCATTAGGAAGCCGTGATGAATTGCCATGTTGAAAGATTGTGAAAGTCCTGGGTGCTTTGATTTTTATTAAATAATAAAATGATGCAGATAATTCCATCTCTGAAAGAGAAATCTGCTCATCAGATTCCCCTTTCATAAGCTCCATGCAATAAGCATAGTTTGTACTTGTACCTTGCTGCATCACCCTGATTTGCAGTGCCTGCTCTACCAGTGGCCCAGAGCAGGTTCGGAGGCTACAGATGTCCTCTTGACAGCTGCAGTGACACCCCAGTCTCTACAGTGCAAGGGCTACATTTAACATATGCATCCCTGTTCCAAAAATGCAAAACACTAAAGATGATGTCCAGGTGGCGCATATAACTGTAAATATAAGTCATACCTGAGTAAGGGTGAGCTGGCCAGTTTCCGCCAGAGCTATCCCATCCACAGTAAATTGATTTTACACATGTGTGAGCCCTGTGGGCCCAGTTCAGGATTAAGCGTAATCCTCCCTGACAGTCTGCTGTCAGGGCTAGCCTAGGGGGATTGCTTCTCTTTGTTAATTTCTAAGGGCAGGAAACATTCTTTCTGCCAGGACAGCCATGCCAAAGGATGCTGACTTTGGAACAGAAAGAAAGAGGTGCACCCATTCACAGAGAGCCACGCCTCACACCAGGGGGCTGAATTTCTAAAGGCCTTTGTTCCTGTTGAGAGGCGAGTGAGCAGAATTAGGGTGAGCCATAAACGGGTCTGTACAGTTTTGGGAGGGTCCTGCCATCCCGATTCTCTCTGCCTCTCTTTCTCTTTCCTGCCCCCTCCACTTCCCTTGGAGCAAATCACTTTGGGTGTGACATCATAAGGGCAAGGTCCACACAATCCAAGAGCAGGGATTGGACCCCTAAAGCAAGCTAGCTTTAGTACGATCACCTTGGGACTTCTGCCTATAAAAGAAGGGGTCTCCCACCAGATCTTTGAATCACCTTTAATCAACTTGAACCATCCTGAAGATGTCATTGTACCCTGCTGATAGTGAACTATTCCCTAAAGTCCTCCAGTTGTTAGGTGGAGGCAGGTGCTCCAAGGCAGAGACCAGCTCTTTTCCCTCTCCATCCACAGGAACCATTGGAGGTGATCTTCTTCTGGAATTGGAGCTGTCTCTCTGACATCCATAGCGGTACACAAGACCTCACTGTGTTGGAGGTTCCCTGTAGTTGTATTCCAGCCTCCCCCATGTTTGAGAGCAGAGAAAAGGACGCATATGGTCCCTGAGACACTGGATTGGGACTCACAGCACCCTGAGAGTTAGGACATCTGGGAATCTAGTGTTGTTCCCAATTGAACTTCTTGGAACGTGTTTCAAGAACTATTCAGCACATTTGAACCAGCAGGATCCTCCATTGCTGGATTTGTACTCTTCCTGATTTTAGCACAGCGCAAGAAGTCTGGTTTGCTGCTGCCTAGAATACCTGTGCAGTTGGTCATTGTGCTGCACTTGGAATAATTCAGGAGTCTGACCTGCGTGTTGCTCTCAGAAGATTATGTGAGGGTAGCCATTGTTTTTCACAGGTTGTAGCCTTTGCGCCAGAGGATCTCTTATGATAGCCATTGTAAAGCATGTGGAAAGGTTGTGAAGTTGACCAGGGTGCTGCACTTAGTCGAGTCCATGAGGGGGACCATGCTATGGATTCTAGGTGATTGTAGAATGTGTTCTACTACAGTGAGTGCAGGTGTCAGCAGTATGCTGTCTTATGGTTAAGTGGGGTCGTGAATGTAGCCACTTAATGACAGCTAGAAGCATGCAGAATGTATCCGCTATCAGTTTATCAATCAAGATGTTTTAGAATTTTACCACATATACCATTTTCAGGCATTAATTTGAATGTAACCAATGCATTTTTTTTCTGGCCCTCTGCAATTTCAGAATTTAGCGAAAGGCACAGCCATTCTCCCCCACGCCTCTGCTTTCACATACAACTCAAATACCACTTTGCACAACACTTCTGCCATAAGAATGTAGCTAGATTTCACAAAAAGAATTTCGAACTGTAGCTACACACATAACTGACTGTCCTCTTACACACACCTTTCAGCTTATTTCCGTACTGCACAACTCTCCCCCCATGCACATGCCAGTTAGACATGGGCAACCAGCATGGACTCGGCTAAGTATTCACAACCTTAATGGCCATTATGCATGCATTCATACTAGCACGTCCTTCCTTTCCCAAACTTCTGTTTTCGGTCCCTGTGAGGGCATTTAACCAACAGCGCGTTGGGACCATACCCATGGGGAAAAGTGCTATACAAATGACAAAATGAAATGGAAATTAAGAACTGGAAACAAGGTTCTATTTACTGCTAACTGTCCTTGTGGTCCGTTGTTGAGTTCTGGAGACTGGTTAAGTCACTTTGAACCCTTATTACTCACAAGTGCATTTCTGTTTCAAGAACATTGTGGCATTTGCTTGCCTTTCCCTGATTCATTACCCAGACTGCTGCATCAACTATCTTTCCTTATTCTACGTTTTGTTCCTTAGGGGTGGGATTTGTGTAGTGTCTAGTTAGTGTCGTGCATGGTGTGTCTGATTGAAGTATATAGTTGTATAGAACCTTGATTAAATATTCCTTTATTTTGGAGTGTTATACTTCGCTACTGTACTACATTCACGCCCCGCTAAAGTGTATAGCCTTCCCTCAGCCCATGTTCCCACAAAAGGCAAAAGAGGTATATCACTTGACAGTGCCTGTTTTACCTTCATGATTGTGTTGGCTCTTGGTTTGTAGAAGTGTGAGGGCTGTGTGGGTGTTTTAGGATATATTCATCCTGCAGAGCAGTAGTCAATTTGTCACATTGAAACTTACTAATTAAAGCTCACCCTCACCTGAATGTGTCCTCAGTGCCATCCAACCATTTTGCATACAGAACAGGTAGGGTATTAAAAATTTATCAGAGCTGTAGTGTTATATCATGGGAATGTGGACAAGTGACCCAGTACATACTGTCTTAGTCAATATTGCCCAGTCTTTATGGCATTTGTCTGAACCTTGATTATGTTTGGGGAGGCATTTCAGGATTCTGCAGTGACTAAAGGGTGCTCGGAATCAGTCAGAAAGCACCATGATAACGCCATGTGACATACCAGAAACCAAAAACACTGAGCAATCCTCAGCCTTCGAAAAGGTGAGAAAATAGACACAATAGTAACATCAAATTGACCAAAGCCTGTAACCAACGTCCATTGGTATGGTATATTTTGAATGCTCATGGTCAGTCTCTGCAAACTATTTAATAGATGTGTAGACAACAGTTTTCTTGATGATCAATCTTTAAGATGAAAGTGAAATGCAACGTTATGTAACATAAATTGTTGTAATACATTCCGCAAAAATAAGAAGACCTGCCACATGTTTTGTTGCTTTGAATTATCAAAACAGGTAGTTTGTTTGATTGTGCTCTTTTGATCTTACCAAATGTACATACTGGGTTTAAAGGCATATTAACATTAAACGTGGCTCTGCTTTAATCCAATCACAACCATACCAGTTAGGTCTATAACAGCCAAATCTAATGTTTACAGAAAATGTGACACCACTCACAATAGCGGTATGATATACGTTTGAAGCATCACCTGCATATCTTAGACTTTGGTTTGGCTGAGAACATGGATTGATTTAGGTTTCACTATTGTAGGACTGGGAGAATAAGTCTGGGGCTGCATGTTTTTCCTAGAAGCAAGCAATACAGAGCAACACAGGTTCGAATTCCCGTGCCTTGCTTAGAGACTGGTATTAAACCATTATGAAATATTGATCAATGAGTAACCTGGACCACATGATAATCCATATTTCTGGCTCACTCTCCATATTCTGATTACTTGTCTCATGGAACAGACAATGGCAGGCCAACTGTACAAATATGGAGTGTGGTGTTCAAAAGCAGCCCCAAGATAAAAATGAAACTGTGTTTGGCTAAATGAGACCTACAAATGCAGAAATACCTTCCTGTCATTTGAAAGCACACTTTTTGACTGGCAAGCCAGCATGGAAGTTTCATCACTGCCAAATAAACCGCCAGTGTTGTCAGAAACAGGAAGACTAACATTTAGTATGCCTTGTGTGTGAATGTCAAAGAAGTAAAATCAGAGTCCTACCTTTCACTGCATTATGACAACATGAAAGGCACTTTTCACAAAAAGAGAGCAGCATTGAAATGAAGACAATTGCATCTGGGATTGAAAGGAACTGTTTACCAGTGAAATGCCAGTGCCTATGCCAATGTAATCCAAAGTATAAATTAAAGTTGGACATTGATGGCCTGATGCAAGATATTAAAGCAGGCCAACGAGTGAAGGAATAGCACAATTTAAAAGTACATGTTTTCTGTGCATGACGAAGAGCTGTGCTTAGCTCAGAGGTTTTTCTATAGAAATGCTGGACTAGCCCAAAATGACACTGTCTCATGAGATTCACAGGCCCAGGACTGCAAACCTCCCCCTATCATTTATCTATCTTAAACATATTTTTGAAGCCACACCATGACCAGAAAGGTATTGATGGTTGGTTGGGGCCTGCAAATGGGTAATGAAAGCAGCCCTTAATGGGTTGACCTTTCTAAAATACTTGGATTTAAAACTCAAATTGAGGGCCCTCTCACCGAGCTAATGACAATTGAGGTACACCAGACGGTGCTTTATGAGTTAGGAGTGGAGTTGTCTTCATCAGCATCAGGAAATAAGCAAACCCAGGGTTCGGCCATTGACTTTGCAAGAAATGTTAAAGGATTTCACCAGGACAAAACCAACAAAGGACACAGATGGCTAGATCGCAGTTTCAGTTTGAAGAAAAGAAATGTTGTGTGAAATCGAAGGAAAAATATGTACATCATTATTTTGCCACAGGGTTACAAAGAGTATCATACTTTGTTCATTTTCTCAGGAACCATAAGGCACACAGAAATCATTCACATATATTTAAAAATATTATGGAGAGGTCCATCCGGTGATTAAACTCCCATCAAAATTCAACCTTGAGAACTCAACCAGAGAGTCAGGGAGATGCTACGCAATCTGCATAGACATGTTGTGTTGATTATTTTTATTATTTTTGAGTAAATCATGAAAAACTGGCCTTCAGACCTCCAATCTTGTGCTGTCACAGGACTTATTTCATTAAGTCCGGAATGATAAGAAAAAGTCAAATATATATATATATATATATATATATATATATATATATATATATATATATATAGTTAGGTTTATTTAGAAATTAGAGCTGCCACGTTGTAGTTTTTAAGCGTACAACTGAAATGTGTGGAAATGTAAATTCAAGAGGTTTGCTAATCCTTCCCTGAATTTGGGCTTTGTAACTGAAGGGACCAATCAAAGGAAAGGGGCGAGTCCTGGGTTAAAATGATGGAAAGATAGACATCCAACCCAGATTAAGAGTCAATGAGCTGGCATCACACAATTTAGACATGTTTGTGGGAGCAGTGAAAGATGCATAAGTTGTTGCACAATGGGCATCAAGGAGAGAGCTGTCCGATATCATCTGGGTTGGAACTGCTGACTAAATTGCAGGTGGAGACCAGGGAAATATTAAAATCTGGCTGGGATCTATACAAGGAGAAGCAAATCAAGGGATTCATGCTGGAAGCTATTCTTGACTGAACCTGGAAAGGCCTCTAACCAAGTCCTGATGTTTCCCCTGAGTATCCAGAAGCCTTGAAGACCTTGCCTTATTAGATGAAATCCAAAATTAAATGTATTGAAGTCTCTGATTGAAAAGCATACACTCTACTGAGAGTAGGAATGTGACTCTTGGTAGAAGTGAGATTCTTCATTACATCCAGGTGAAGGAAGAAGGGTTCTATATATATAAAAGGTGTTTTTGTTTTTAAAAGTCTGTTGTGCTCCAACACTGCTAGCATTTCCAAATGTTCATGAAGATAAAAAATACAAATTGCTGGATGTGTGAACTGTTTTTGCCAATAGGAAAGTATTTTATGTTATTTAAATTAAACTTCATGTAAAGTGTATTACTAAGTGTATGATTCAG